>NW_003298768.1:229975-231081 GCF_000151645.1 Tuber melanosporum
ACTAAAGACTATCGGGAATCTCATCGACATGAACCACTAGGCCTATATCACCACCCATCCGTTCGTCTTGGCAGAGTGAAGAGAAAAAGAAAAGCGTGAATTCCCATCAAACAGAATCAGAAGAACATCCCAGTTATCAGAGATATCACAGACAGGAACGGAGCCAACCGGCTAACGCCAGTATATCCAAGATATCATCTCATCGACTGCAAGTCTAGGTGATTTGAGAGTATTTTTTTTCTTTTCTTTTCTTTTCTTTTCTTTTCTTTTCGGCCACCGGATTTTTGGACTATAATTGCGCCGTGGTATGATACAGTATTATTCCGGATTATTCCCTACCAGACGATTCGCTCGGGTGCCACAGACGCATTTGGCTGGCTTGGGTCAATTCGCATATTCATCCCCCGCACCGCGCCTGGCACTGCGCTGAGGATATTTGAAAATTTTCGATTTACCCACGAGTTATATCTCGTTTTCTTGCTGCACAGGGTAGTTCTAGCAGGAGCAGCACCAGCATTAGAAAACTGAAGGAATGACTAGCTTAGAGTAACGTTGCTTACAACAGTCGTCTCCGAAAAGCCTTCGTTCCCATTATTGCTTTTTTCTTTTTCTTTCCGCCCCCTCCTTCTCACCATCCACCCATCATCCCTCGCTCCATCTCGGTCTTTGGAGGAGAGAAACGGAATCACTCCCTTCTATATAGATTGGCAACCCCCCCGCTTCGTTTTTTGGTTGTTATTCTCGTTAGGTGTATTTTGGACCCCGCTTCCTCTGCTTGTGTTCTGTTTGAACCGGTGAGGTTGCACGACGGCTGCTTGGCTTTTTCCGGCTTTTTCTCTTTTCGTTGCTTCCACAGAAGTTCTTATTCGAGGTAAGTGACAACAAATCAACTTTAGACCCGATGCCCTTGTCCAATTGATTAGCTCTATTGTAACCTTTTTTTTTCCCCTTCATCTCCTTTCCTACTTACATTTTTCATGCTCTTTCCTTTGTTATCTGTTTTTTTTTCCCTCTAATTTTTCTGCTGCTTGTCTCCCCTTTCCGGGTTTCTTTACGGTTGGCCAGTGAGTGACTGGTTGCTTGTGTTCTGGGAGCCACATTATGCA
>NW_003298768.1:231291-261096 GCF_000151645.1 Tuber melanosporum
GGTTATAGAAACATTTTAGGCGAGAATTCTCTCCTGATAATACCCCTGCTTCGAAATCCGAAGTTGCAAGTGGAAGAGAAGGAGGCAGCAGGTTTATTTCTATCTATATGTGACTCTGAGCTCACTTTGAACTTCTCGCAGCTTGTGTCTACGACTACCACCCCCATCTCTTCGCTTCTTCGTGAATCCCCATCGCAATCCAGGCTCAATCTTATCTACTTGTCTTTCTTGTGATCCAAGCAGTGTATATTGCCTTCACACCGAAGCCTTACATCCTTGACATCCTCTTTTCTCCATCACTTCCAGCAGCCAGAACACGAAACCCTTGATTGCTGAACAGCCCCTGGACGAAGCGACCAACTCTCCGCTCCTCGTTCCCTCTAACTCGTTTAAGTGTCGGAAGATTGGTCCATCCTGTGGAACAGAGGGAAAAAACCCCTTTTACTCTTTCGCTCTCCTGTGACTGATAAGTTGCCGCTATCGCCCTGGTTTCCAGGAAAATAGTCGACATTGTCTGCGTTGTGAATCCTTCCGACGCTCCTTCTACCTTCCTAGGGATCTTTCTTTTCGAAAACAGAGGGGCGCGAGCCCCCGATTAACGATATTATTTCGTCGTATTGCTTTGAGATAAAAGTTTATTCTTTCGATTGTTTATATACTTCGGGTTTCACCTTGTTTTCGAAGCGTCGTCTTTTTCTTGTTGGTTATCGGTTTTTTACCCCACGCAATCCTGATAACAGATAAACAATGCCGTAAGTAAACAAACTTTTCTATAAACAATCCTCCGATATGGACTGCGACAAAGCTAGAGGCTTTGCCAAGTAATTGATGCGATGGTGGAGAGTCTCTTCGATGAGGTTGTCTACTCGGGCATCAATTACCTGCTGTGAAATTTGTAGTTTGTTATTGTTTTTGTGTTCATTTGCTCATGTATATTGTAGCATCAACATTACAATCGATCATACTTCGACGACTCAAGGGTCGTCAGAGTCTTCTATGTCAGAGGAAGAGGGCTCAAGCGGCGTCAATGTTCCATATGGACACCACCCGCAGCAGGCCCTACCCTTTTACCCTCAACACCCTAATTCCCATCATTCACAACATCCTCGGACGGATTACTCGGATTCGTTTCAAGACTGGGAGGACCTACATGGCGAAGAACTGGGGCCGTCTGATTCTGCGTCCCGGCCACGAACAGCAAACCGACAGCCTGAACAGCATCCACCCCACGAATCGCGCCGCTCACGACGGCACAGTCCTCCTCACCACCCAGGATCAATTCCTCCACCGCCCCACCACTCTTCACACAATAGGCATCACACAAGGCAGCCCGCTCCTTCCGCTCCACATACGCTTTCTGATAGTGATTCTGAGGATCTTCATTATCCTCGACAACCTCAGTCCGCTGGCCCTTCATCTCCTTGGGGATCTGGGCCGAGTGGTTCGCCAACTTATCCACCTGCGTCAGGCCCGTATCACGGTTACGATCGTGAGCAACCTCCACCGCCACAGCCAAGGGGTTACCAGAACCCGCTTGCCTTAGTTCCCGCTACCCCACCCGCACATCCGGGTCACCCAGGCCACCTCCCCGGCCCTAATCCCTTACCAGGTGGATCGAACCCTCTTGTTGCTTTCGAACACAACGGGTATCCTCCACATCATCAGGACCCTTATTCTCGGCATCCTGCTCAATCACACCCTGGTCACTACCCGGGTCATTCACCACCACACCCAGCATATCCTGGTCAACCTCAACACTCTGCATATCCACCAGGTCACGGAAGTCACGGTAGTCGCCGATCTAGTTCAATGCCGTCGTATAATCAATATGGACAGCCTCATGGCGCTGGATACCATACATCTCACCACCCACAGCACGGCCATTCAGGTCACCCAGGACACTCGGGACACTCGGGTCATCCGGGTCATCCAGGCCATCCTCAACATCCAACGCACGGCCAACCTCCAGTCTCGAATGCTTTGACTCGCCATCAACCGGATCCTTATGGATACTACTCTAACAGTCCTTATAGCCCATATGGCCCGAATCCGTATGGAGGTGGATACTTTACTTCTAGCGCTCATCCCCATCATTCTATGGGCCAGATGACAATGAATTCAATGATGGTTATGGGGCCACAAGGATATCCTATTCCGTACCCTATGCCGACTCAACGCTCCCCGAGTCCTCCCCCTCCGGTTGATGACAAGCCGCCGGAGAAGACCGAGGAAGAGAAGCGTGAGGAGGAGAGATGGGCGAGATTGCAAGAGGAGAGGAAGTTTAGACAAGAGATGATGGAGGAAGAGCGCAGATGGCATCAAGAGAAGTTAGACCGCGAGAGAAAGGCGGAAGAGGACGCGAGAGCCCGCATGGAGGCCGAGGCCGCCGCTGAAGCAGCTGCAAAGGCCGAGGCTGCCGCTAAGAAGGTTGCTGAGGAAGCTGCTAGAGCAGAAGCAGAAGCTAAGGCTAGGGCTGAAGCCGAAGCAGCCTCAAAGCTGGCTGCTGAGATTGCCGCTGCCGCTGAGAAAGCGCGTGAAGAAGCGACTAAGGAGGCCGAGGAGAAGGCTGCGGCTGCCATAGCTGCTGAGAGAGCTAAAGCTGAGGCGGACGCTAAGGCCAAGGCTAAGATCAAGCCGAAGCCAGTCAAGTTTAGAGATGCTGTCGGTCGGAAATTTTCATTCCCGTTCGAGCTTTGCAGGAAGTGGAGTGCATGTCCGCCCCTCATATTCCCTAATTCCATTGTACTAACTCTCTACAGGGCATGGAGGAACTTATCAAACAAGCATTCTTACACGTCGAGGTCATCGGCCAACATGTTATCGACGGCCACTATGATCTTCACGGTCCCGACGGCGAGATCATCCTACCGCAAGTTTGGGAGTCGGTGATTGAACCGGATTGGAGCATTACAATGCACATGTGGCCTATGCCTGAACCGGAGCCGGAACCGCCGGCGCCTCCCCCTCCCCCACCCGCGCCAGTCGAGCCAGAACCAGCACCAGCTCCTGAGCCTACCCCTGTGCGGGCGCCAACTCCTCCACCGCCACCACCACCGCCACCACCACCACCTGCTGAGCCCGAGCCCGCACCTGCGCTCGCACCTGCACCTCCACCTGCCCCTCCACCACCGCCTGCGGTTGAGGTAGTTGTTGTTGAGCCAGCTCCAGAGATTAGAGAAGCTGCGCCGGAGCCGGCGTACCATCACCCGCCTCCACTACCTCAGGTGCTCGCTGTCGCGCCGGAACCTCCTCGCCCGAAGCCTGTTCCGAGTATTCCGCCATTGCTGATGTGGACTGCTGGGCGGTACGGGTCTAAGAAGGGACGTCGTTAGAGACGGATTGTCCTCGCCAACTCTATTACCACATGTCCTGTTTGAATGTGCTAAATGTACAATTTCTATTTCTTCTACTTTTTTTACTTTTTTTTTGCATACCTCACTTTTTCACCTTTTGTTTCCCATTTTAGCCCATACCGCATTTCCCAACATTTCCATTTTTTCCTTTTCTTTTCGTTCCAAGAGGCAAAAAAAATACACTGGATGGGGCGGAGACAGGTAGGTAAGAACGTGAATAAAAGACGCATTTTTCCTTATCATGTTATGTTCTAACGGGTCGGAATGGAGGTGGAGTTTCGGTCTGGCTTTTTCTCTTCCCTTTCTCTTACTAATCGTATTGTATTTTAAGTTTGTGAAATTCTTTTTCTGATGAGGGTACCGTATGATATGTGTTATTATGCTGCGATGAAGGCTGGGGTAATGTTTGTATGCAGTTTTTTTTTTGCGAAAATAAATTAAAAAACAAATGGTATGATATTTCGCAGGGTTATTACACCCGTGGGGGGGGGGGCACTTCAAATAAGGTGCTACCCAAAACATCAGAACGTGATTGACTAACACGTTTAATCGTTACTGAAAAACCATCTTTTTGGCATTGAAAACCCCTACTGCGCGCGCACATTACCGTCCGGTTATTCAACGTTTCTCCTCTTCATTCATTCTTCTATGATACCTCCACAACTCATAACTAACCTCCTATGAGGCCCACGGGCCACCTGCTTTTTCAATTCAATCCCGCTCAATTCAATTCACATTCGCCCATGTTCATTACTTCTTAACTGACTTGTACCCCAGCTCATTGCAATGCGTTCAAGGCATCCCACACAGAACCCTCCCAATACCATTTCCAATTCCACCACCGCCAGGCCAAGCCCTCACGGAAAAATTAATTATCTAGCAGAACGGGAAGATGCAAATGCTCTACTAAGGGGGGGATCAAAGAAAAAAAAAGGGGGGGCTGTTTACAAGAAAGGTCTTAAGATGTGGAAGAAAGGAAACGAACGGGGAAAGTCAACCACGAAAGTCTTTCTTTTTTGAAACGAACGTAAAATAAACCCCAGCGAAACCCACAAAACTGTCGGCCAAAGAAAGCAAAATCCGGGAAGATTAAAAAAAAAAAAAAGAGGGAGAGAGAAACCTGTAGACCGAGTAGCGCAAACGATATAGGAAGCAAGTGGAATATTTTTAGAGAATAATCGGTAGCAATATAAAGTAGCAGGATGAGGGAGGGCCAGAAAAAGGGGTGTAATTAATATGCTCAGCATTAAAAGAACAATAACGAAAGAAAGGAATGATTAAATTCCGTATTTGTCATGTAGGACTATCGGGAAAACTTTTGCTCATCCCGATCAATCAGGTTCTTTGCTGCCAAAATTTCGGCTTCATCAAAGCCCATCCAGCCCTTCTCGTTTCTTCTAAACCTGCCCACAATTTGTAAAAGTTTCTCGGTGGCCAACTGGTTCAGGGATTCCATCTTTCGGAGAGTTCCATCCGAAGGCTTCGCCTGTATGAATTTCCCCGTAACAAGCTTCAACCCGTACCATCCTCTGAGATACCATTCACTCAGTTCTACCGATCGAGCAAAGTACTTGATAGCCTCCTCGAATGCCTCAGTCTGATTGGTGCCGCTAGCACCAGCAGAAGCGGAAATGTACGTCACCTCGCCAATACGAGCAAAGATATTATAGGCATTGGGTAAGATTAGAAGAACTTCTTCAAGGCAAAAGACGGACTGCTGGTAAAGCCCCTGAGTAAAATAGAGCGATGAGAGGTGTGCCCAGGACTCGGCATCATTGGGCGAATGAGAGAGCAAACTAGTCAATGCTTCAATGCCATCTTCAGTGCGACCGAGCGATAGCAAAAGCGATATACGGCGCTTTTCTATCGGCTATTTGGTTTATTTTGACACCATCAGATTATGAACTCGCCCAGCAGCGCGGATGTTGGGGATGAACGGGCGAAAATAAAATGGGAAATTTTTACCATGTTCGTCGGGTCCTCCTTCAATATATCCTGATATCGCTGCAAAACTGATTCGAGTTCGCCGCGACTATTGGAGGTAGCTTCGTCATAGAGACCTGTGAGTGCTTTCACTCGCGCTGAATCCACACCAAAGCGGCCTGATAGGCGTTGCAGACATACGCGGGCAGAGCTGTCGTCACCAGTACGGAGGCAAGAGAGAAGGAGCTGCTCGTAGATCAACCATGTTTCCTGTGTGTCCTTCGTGGATTCTGATGACGATAGGAAAGCGGGTGCTTGTTGAGATAAGTGGAGAGAGGTGGACGGATTTCGAAGCGGAGATGGGTGGATTGACAGGTAGGATAGGAGAAGCTTGAGCATGGCCATAATTGCGAGTATGTTTTGAGCGGGGATTACGGAGAAGTTAAGGTGGCCTTTGATCTCTGGAGGGTTTTGTTTCGGTTGGTGGAAGTTGTTAGGGGGAGATAATGGTGGGGAACGGGGAAAATAAGAAGGGGGACAAAGATCAATAGCAGTAAAGCAAAAGGATGAATAGACTGACCAGATATCTTGAAGGGGAAATTGGTGTTGTTGGCGGGTTTCGGGGAGTTGAACCTAACATCCCAACTTGCCAAGATTTCAATCCCTCTGAATCAATGAAATAGCAAGTGGGTTTCACTTATGGGGGAAGGATGACTAAGCTGGTTTGATGCGCAACTGCTAATGTGGTTTTGAGCCCCGCCGACTCCAATCCCTCGATCTCGTTATCATTATATCTCCCTCATCCCTCCCCCTCTTCCTTATCTCCAACCTTCTCTCGTCTCCTCCTTCAACATGTATGTATGTCCAACTGTTTGGGCCCTGATGATGCTTCTTCCAGATGAAAGATGACAAACTAACCTCAAAGGTGCCATAGGTTCGAAAAATCACTTTACGACCTAATTCGTGGTCTGCGATCTCACAAGGGGAACGAACGAGCTTATATGCTAGAATGTCTGAAGGAATGTCGAAATGAAGTTCGATCCCAGGATCTCGGTGCGCCATCTTGCCTGGAATCGGAGATTTATGAGGATTATCACAACTGACAGGACTTGTGAGATGTTTTTGGTTAGATATCAAGGCTGCGGCTGTTTTGAAGCTTGTTTACCTCGAAATGTTTGGTCATGATATGTCCTGGGCTTCTTTTCACGTCCTAGAGGTTATGAGTTCTCCAAAATTCATGCAAAAGCGTGTGGGGTATCTTGCGGCTACCCAGAGCTTCACAATAGAGACTGATGTGTTGATGCTTACTACTAACTTAATCAAGAAGGCCCGTTTTAATCTCCCGGTTTGTTTTCGTTATACTGATTATGGCTGCAACAGGATCTTTCCTCACCATACATTCCTGAAACAGCTCTTGCAATAAATGGTACCTCGCATATTGCATCGCCTTCTCTCGCTCGTGATCTTTCCCCGGATTTACTGTCGAAGCTTTCACATACATCCCCCCATATTAGGAAAAAGGCTGTGCTGGTGCTATACAAATGCTTTCTACAATCCCCGGAACTCCTCCGGACATCTTGGCCACGTTTACGGGAGTGTCTTAGCGATGAGGATGGAAGTGTTGTTTCAGCGACAGTTAATGTTGTGTGTGAGCTTGCTCGGAGAAACCCAAGGAACTACTTGCCATTAGCACCGCAACTCTTCAGACTGCTCACAGATCGTGAGAACAACTGGATGACGATCAAATTGATCAAGCTGGTACGTTGAATAGCATCACACCGCCTTATTTACATGCTCATCTTTCTTAACTAGTTTGCTACTCTCACTCCACTGGAGCCCCGATTAATAAAGAAATTAATACCACCAATAACCAACCTTATCGTGACCACGCCTGCCATGTCGCTTTTATACGAGTGTATAAACGGGCTAATATCTGGAGGCCTTCTGGCGGGTATTCAGGAAACTGGCGAAGGGGAAGAACTGGCTTCCGTTTGCGTCACTAAACTCCGGGGGTTTTTGGTGGAGGAGGATAGCAACCTAAAGTATGTAGGGTTACTGGCCCTGACGAAGCTTGTAGCAACCCATGCGCACCTCGTCTCGATACACCAAGATGTGATCCTGGACTGCATCGACGATGCGGATATTAGTATACGATATAGGGCGTTGGAGTTGGTGGTTGGAATGGCCAACTCTGATAGCTTGCCAGGTGTTGTGGGACGTCTCATCCGCCAATTAAAGCCTAACACCAATCGCACCGAAGAGGAATTTGTTGAGCCAGGGGCCACGTGTGGCGAAAGTGAAGACGAGGATATGGAGGAAGAAGTCATGCACCCTCGGAGAGCCCGGGGGGAGGCCGTTCCCCTCGAATTACCCGAAGAGTACAAGCGAGCTGTTATAGCCAGCATCGTAGAAATGTGCTCTCGGGATATGTATGCGAACGTTGGGGATTTTGGGTGGTATCTAGATGTGTTAGTACAGTTAATAAGATATGCACCCACGGCTTCTACATCACCTCTAGGGGATGAGGGCGATGAGGTGGAAGAGGAGGGCCAGGAAGAGAATGACAAGCAGGATGTGGGCGAGGCCATTGGAAAGGAGCTCCGGAATGTCGCAGTGCGGGTACGGAGTGTCCGAGGGGAAGCTGCTCGATATGCTGAAATGCTTGTTGGGAAACGGGAAGGAATGTTTCCGGCCGCTGGCGGTGGTGGCCGCCGGGTACTAGGGGCAGCTGGTTGGATCGTAGGGGAATACGCAGGGTAAATGGATCTTCTTAGCCTTTCGCATTGAGGGATTATAGCTAATACTTTAATCCTAGGCTACTTACCGAGCCCAATGAAACCCTATCAGCACTCTTACACCCTTCGTCGTCATTACTACCAGCAGACATATTAGCTATCTATATCCAAGCGGTTCCGAAGATATATTCTGTTCTTGCTGGGGCAGAAAATGCTCCATGGGCGCCACCTCGGAAATCCGCAGTCGCATTACTGACAAGCAAGATTATCAAATTCTTAGAACCCCTTGCCATATCTCCTAATCTTGAAGTCCAGGAACGAGCCGTAGAGTTCCTTGAACTTTTCAGACTAGCAGCGGAAGCAGTAGCCCAACAACCAGCTACAACTGAAGACGCTGATGAACAGTACGACGCTCCACTGCTCATCACCCAAGTTATCCCAGGAATGTTTCTCGGCTTTGAGCTAAACCCCGTCGCCCCCCGAGCTCAACGGAAAGTGCCTCTACCAGCAGGCCTAGACCTTGACGAGCCAATCAATCCATACCTCCAGCAACTGCTCTTAGAGTCTGAAAAAGACAGCTGTTTCGCCGGTGAAGACGAAGACGACGGCTTCCGGGAATGGTACTACCAGAAAGCAATCCCAAAACAAGCCAGTATCCCCGCATCTCTTGGTATCGACAGCGCCGCATTAAAGAACTTGTCCGCCGTTGCAAGCTACCAAAGCGGCGACATGAAAGAAGAGAACTATCTGGACAAGGACATCCTCGAGCGCCGCAAGCGAGAACGCCGGGAACGAAACAAAGACGACCCATTCTACATCGGTAGCACAGTGGTATCCGGCGGAGATGAAGAAGTCGACCTCGATAGCATACCAGTTATGAAACTCGACCTCGGAGACTCGAGGGTCCCTACCACACCACATCCACAGCCCCGCACCTCCCAACCAAAAAAGCAGAGAGAGAAGGTAGTAATAGCAGCAGATGAAGGAATCGAAAACGAGGGGGACGAATCCTCAACAGAAGAAGTAATAGAAATATCCAAACGGAAATCGCGAAAAGGACTGCTCCAGGTGGATAGCAGTGGATTAATGGGATACTCCCTCGATGAACCATCTGACTCTGCGGCTAGGCAGGAGGAAGATGTTAGAGTTGCGAGAAAAGAAGTCGAAAAATTCAGAGCAGAAATGGAGCGCGCGGCGGAGAGAGTTAGGGCTAGGATTAGCACTGAAGAACCGAAAGAGAAGAAAAAGAAAAAGAAAAAGAAGGGAGAGGGAGGTGATGGGGAGAGAAAGAAGAAGAAAAAGAAGACGGGAGATGCCAGGGAGGGTGTGGGGGGAAAAGCTAAAAAGAAACTCAAGAGAGGTAAGGAAGACCAAGGGGAGGCTGCTGAAGCGTAGCTCAGGTTAATCTATTTCTGTTTTGTGGAGGGTTGATTGGCATTTTTTCCTTTTCTCGGGACAGGATTCGCAGCACATGTTTTCGGTGACGATGAAGATGTAGGTATCATATATACATAGTTGGATTGCAGAGGGGGCTTGTTGGCAGGTAATTGATCAGGTAACTCGCTTCGCCACGTTGGTGCCAGTATGCTGGGGATGCGACAATATCTCCATAGAGGGTAGATTGAAAATAACTGTTTCCGTCAGGGATCAATTGCGAAAGTTTCAGATATGCGAGGGAAAGGCCATTCGAGGCTCCCATAATTTTTTATCCTTTAACGTGCTAGCCGAGATCGACACTACCCCAGACGCGAACACAGTACACCATCCAAGCCAACGACAAACCAAACTATCCCAACAACTCCCCCACACTCATCTCGTCCAAGCTCTCTCCCACAAACCCGAGCCTCGAGTGATCGCTCATGACTACTTTATTATAGTTCTTAGACAAAATTTAGCGCGTGTCTGGTCGCCACCCCAAACCTTCTAAACTAGTTGAAACTTGTCTATTGTGACGAGAATGTCAAGATTTAGGGGAAATGGTCGTAACTTGGAGTCTATGGACTTCTAAAATCGAGGGTTTTTTTTAGAATAACTAGTCTACCCTTTCGTACAAGTATGGGCTGCTATTCGTGTCAAGGTTGTATCATATTCGAGCACGTAGCTAGCCACCACAACCTGGCACGAGTACCGGTATAAAAATTAAGGGCGTGTTGGGTCGTCCAGAGTTTTTCAAACCTTGATAGTCAGAAATAATATCTGATATTAACAAAAACATGATTTGCAGGTTATGATACAATTCTTAAATAATTGCAAGTAGTCACAATTGGCCACTTTCACATTCAAGGAAGTGTGTCTGATCGAAAATCAATTCCAAAATGGTCATTCGAAGAAAAGCCAGAATAATTACCGTCAGAAATTTATTGGCACTCGTATTTGCATAACTTTTTTTTATTTTTTTTTATTTTTTACTGCACTATTAGTGGTTATAGTAGGTAAGATCACAGAATCTTATAAAGACAAAGATTGTTTAAAAAGGCTTGTTGCAACTTGGTTTATTTATGACGACTAAGAGTGCAAAATATTTAAGTAAAAGACTTAGTGAAGATTTGAAGATAAAAATTTAGTAATGTTATATTGATAAGATCTCTTCTCCATTGCATAATAATTGTTTTAAGTTTGAGGGACACTTCAATTTTTATATCCAGTATCTGAGTATTTGAAATGATCCTACTTCTTTATAATTAGTTATTCAACAGGTAATGACTTTACCTCCTCTTTTCTCTTAATATCTTAATAGCTTAGAGAACTCTTATCTTTGTTATCACTTCTGATAACAATGATTGTTTTGTACTTGCATTATCTCCTGTAAGTGAGACCTCTTTCTCAAGTAGCATTATCGAAGATATGTATGAAGTATTGATTCAACTTATCTTATATGAAAGAACTTAAGTGGTTAGGTGAGGAGTCTGTCCCAGAGGTCCTTTTATTATTATTATTATTATTATCCTTTTATTTCTCCAGTTCTACATACAGTAAGGTCTGAGGGTCCAGCTAGCTAATGCTATGGATACCCTCACCTCCACCCTACCTTGTTCTCCAGCAGCCAGAAGAAAAACTGTGAAACTAGCAAGGCAAACATCAGTAGTCAGATGCCCGAACCTCAAATCCCATGACTTGAACATGAAGGAGTCTTGCTTAAAGCCACTGATACCTAACCAGCTCTCGCTGTAAAAAACTCCCCCATCAGTCTCCTGCATGGCTATCTACAAACAGTAAAGATAAAAAGCCCAGAAACTTATTCTTCAAAGCAAGGAAATTTCCCAGCCCCACAGTCTACCCCATACTGAACAGAAGAAAACTCAAACTAAAGAAACCCTAAACCAAAGACCAAAGTCATCTTCTCTCCTACAATGGCCAGATGCCTAGCCAGACTATTTCTGATCCAACCACACCTTGTGAAGTCGAAATGGTGAATAGGTAACTATGCATAGGTGTTATAATGTATACCTTGAGTATATAGCCTATATGGGTAGATACGAGACACCGTAAGGAGAGAGTGCCTACTATAAGTAGAAGGTATTAGCAGATACCATCAGCAGAGCTCCAGGCTGTCTGTCCGGGAGGGCCAATGAGGCTATCCAAGGTAGCAAAAGAGAGTGCTGTAGAAGAGTATCAGCCAATTGTAGTAGGATACCAGTTGACATGATCGAAGAGAAAATGGGAGGAAGGACTAAAGGCCCTAGTGCAAACCAGACTACTACTGAACTGTAGCCATATTACTATGTCTCCCATGTAGTTCCTTGTTCTCTGAGAGATAGTGTCACTTAGGAGAGGGGATCCCACCAGCGGTAGGAAGGTGGATGGGGGAGGAGAGGAAAGTGACTGAAACTTAAACTGAGTGACTAGGAGAGTATGGTCTAATCTTACTGGGAGACAGACCCAGAGGTGACTAGTCGAGGCGTTTCCCCATGGGAATTGTGCAAGTAGGGAGAAAGTCATCTACTACTTCCAGCGCTAACTGAAAATGAAGAGAAGATGCCAACCGTCCCAAAGCTAAGCAAGTACCTATTAAGGAGACAGGCCTATTGGACGAGTCCAGATAATCCCTCCTATTAAGCGGACAAGAGACTAGCGGGGTAAAGACAGGAGAGGATGGAAGAGTTAACCATACCCCTAGGCATGAACTATTGAGGGGGCAGAGGGGAGAGAGGTGGCCCATGATAGTTGATGTGGTATTGCCAAACTACGTAGAAGGAAAATAGGAGCGACAGAGTGTGCTGTATCAGAGGTACTTTTATTATTATTATTATTATCATTTAATTCCTTATTTTAAGGTACAAGAACATCACGTACAGTACTAACTATGGCATTAAGAAAACTCCTGCACCCCTGATTAAGAGAAAACCCATACCTCCTAGACCATCTGGTATGGGCCTAACTGCACACACTCCAATGGCGATCAACTCAGGTGCCCGCTCTATAGACCTTATAATATGAAAGCCAAGAGGTCTTGCTTAGAAGCCAACCACATGCCCAAGAGGATTCCTCGCTTGAAAGACCCCCCTCCTACTAACTACTTGTAGCCAACAGAAAGAAGACCAAACAAGCTATGCAGGAAAGTATAAGGAAAAGCTCTACCTGTAAACTACCAAAAACTATAAAAGAAAGTAACTACTACCTACTAAACTGCCAGGATGGTGTTGATAAAAAACCACCTGTGAAGTTGACAGCTGGTGACGATCCTAAAGGCCAGATACCCCCAACCAGCTAAGCTGCAGATGTAGTACAATACTATGACTTTTCAATTGAGAACCAGGTCCTCAGTGCCAGGTCCAAGCAGTGGATATTTGGCAGAGAAAATGCCGCCCAGCAGTAGGATGCTAGCTAAAGATCAACTGTAGGCAGGCAATAAGCCGGAGCCCCAGAACAGCATGGGGCAGAGAGAGAAAGTAGTAGTGTATTAACCAAAAGAGGTAGAGGCAGTAAAGTGCAAGCCAATGCAATCACAATGCAAGGTGGAGGAAAGACTAAAGGCCTCAGAGTAAACAGGACTATAAAAACCAAACTAGTGCTATTTTACCATGTCTCTCATATAGTCTCTTGTTCTGGGAGAGATATTGTCACTTAGTAGAGGGGATCACAGCAGCGGTAGGGATTCATTGTAGTGAGAGCAGGAAGGTGAATGCAACTTGAACTGAGCAACTAGTAGGGTATGGTAGAATCTTACTGGAAGACAAACCCCGAAGTTACTAACCAAGGTATTCCTTAACAGAGATTGTACAAGTAGGGAGAAAGAAGTCTACCACTTCTAGTGCTGGCAGGAAATAAAAAAAGGAAGCTGACTATGCTAAAGCTAAGCGAGTCCTCCAAGTAAGACAGGACTACTGGGTGAGGCTTAGATAACTCCTCTATTAAGAAAACTGAAGACAAGCCAGGAAAAGGATAGAGAGGCCGTCGAAGAGAAACCATACCAATAGGCAGGAACTATCCAGGAGGTAGAGAGGAAGGTGGATAGCCTACGATAGTTGACTGTGGTGTTGTCAAACTATATGGAAGGAAAATAGGAGTGATGAGGTGTGCTATACCATTGGTTACTTTTTATTATTATTATTATTATCATATATTCATTGTTAAGGTACAAGAACTCGTATGCAGCACTAGCTATGACAAAAACAAAACCTTAATCTCAAATCAAATACAAACAAAGAAAACCACACAAGTACCTCCAACTAAGGGGAACAACTTATATCACAAGAAGCATAACGCTAAATAAATAGGGAAACAATCAAACAAAATAAAAGAAACCTATTACTAAGCAGAAGAAACAGGAGAAACTTTTCCAACTTCTGAGACTAACCAGAGGCTGAAGTGGTAGATGAAAGAACAGGACTGCAGGTAATCTAAGATGGAGGGGTACAATCCCTAAATGTGGGCATATCCGAAAGGAAACTGGCTGAAGTGGTGGAGATGTAGATGGCCAGGCCATCTGGGAGGACTAGTGACAACCAGAGGGGCTCATCCTTATACAGGCCTGTAGCAGAGGTTATAATGAGACTTCATGGAGTACAATTACAATTAGCCAAACCTATGCCCATACTGGTATTAAGAGATTACTGTAGTATGAATGTTGGTGGACTAGAGTCTACCCAAAAGAGTTACTGTTAGTTAGATACCTCAGTTGGACATGCTATACCATACTAAGAAGTACATAAGTACTAGTAAGGAGTAGTGGTTACCTGTTAGGAATACCAGAACCCTATACCTAGGAACCACCCTAAGTAGGGTAACCCCACTCGGAATCAGAATCTCTGGTCTCCAACACCCCGCTCCGGCTCCCTTACAGGGCCTGCACGTCATCATATGTATCAATCTCAGTTGTGTCCTGTGACTATATTACCACAGAATTGAAGGTGTCAGAATAACACCATATACGTCGTTGTTGTCCATCCGACCGGATCCTGTTCGCAGGATATATAAGAGGGGACCTTCGGCTAGGTCTAGGAAGTAGAACGGAGTGATTCTGTTAATGACTCAGAGAGTTACTTGGCTCCCAAGACATGATACCTTTGGCATGGGCCGTAGGTAACAGAACAATTTCGCACAAAGAGATGGTATTAAATGGTAAAGGATCTCTACTAGAGACCAATACATTTACATCCACCAGAAGAGTCTAGAACTCCAAAGGACGCTACCAAAGAAGCCAACAAACTTCACGGAGTATTGCAACTGGGTTTCAGAACATGTCATAATCATGGAGTGATCCTCAATACTACAATGGTTACTGAAACCTACTACCCAGAGAGCAACCAAGGGTTGCCGACCAAGGAATTAATTACCAATCTGGTGGAATAGCTTCCTGCGAGTTAATAGGAAGTCATCCAGAGAAAATCTATATGTTGGGTATGGAGTTATAAAGGATCGGAGTCAGACGACCTAAGATGGTTGTAATGACGACCACCTTTGCAGATATAGCCGTGGATAAAACTGATCATTTTATCAATGGCGAAGATAATTGGAGCCAACTCAGTTCGACTTAAGGACTAGACCATAAGTCTAAAGACTCTGCTAATCAGGATATCACTATTGGGGACAGCACGCTTCCTAAGAAGAAATATCGTAATTACAGAAGAGGGTGTGATGGTTTTCAGGGTCCACAGGTGTTCGCACCTTGGAAGAAAACTCAACGTTGCGAATTACGATTGAAGAAGTACATAGTTGTATGATAAATAAATGTAGTCCGCGAACACTCAGAGGCAGAATATAAATATTGAAATACCTCCCAAGCTTTAGACATCATCAAGCAACAGAGAAGAGACCTTAACAATATAATATTGTTTTTACAATTCTACCCTACTTGACCTACTTTACCTGGCTCATAGTAGTCATAAACGAAACGAGTCAAATCCGAGCCTTCCTAGACAATCTCCGTCTACAAAAATGAATCTCAATTGGCCTAGACAATCTTGAAGTCTATCAAGTTGTCTCCGCCTAACATTACCCTACTGTGTAGGATAACCCAAGTAGTAAATTTGGGAGTTATCATGAATTGCTTGATGGTAAGTTTGGGTAGAGTCACCCAACTTTGTAGGATAACTCAAAGTACTGTTACCCAACCTTCAGACCAGAGTTACCCTGCCTTAGGCCATGGATTACATGCTATAGAGCCAAGTTACTCTACCTAGAAACTAACTTGTTACGCAGAACTTGGGAGAAGTTACAAGATTGTTTATCACATGAGACTACATCGGGTATTTGAATTGCAGGTTGTGTGGATCACTTCCGCACAACCAGTTGAGCTCCTAACAGGCTATGACTTGGTGGTATAGTGGCTGACATTCTGCTCCAGCCCCGTTATAAGTCCTGAGCATCATGGGCTACAACTTGGAGAGTTACTTTATACCTAGTAGAAGTTTTCAAGCGGAGATGCTCTTGTAACACTGAATACGCTCATGCCGGCTGTCTTACCAGAGGCTGTCCGCAGGATATAGGAGGGGGTAGAGGTGAATTTGGAGAATGGTCTCTAAGTAGTTTCTTGCAAAATAGACCAGAACTGATTAAGTAGTACATCTTTGAAGTTTGAAGTAGTATGTAAGGCTACAGGAGTCCTATAGGCGAGGTAACTGAAGTCCATTGCCCTGAAAGTGTAATAGTATTAGAGAATCATTAAGGACTCTGAGACACTAGTCTGGGGTTACAATGAGACCTGCTTCTAGGAGAGTTGACTGTAGGTAGTGCCTATTGGTAGTTAAGTTCTGAAGGGGTCAATGAGGGGAGCTACAGGGCCATTATTCGGATTGATATGGAATAGAGTAAAACCAGATAGATGTTCAGAGGTTGTGGATACTTGTAGAAGACTAAGTGTACAGAGGTAGAGAGTTCCATAGTTGGTATAGCATCTACTTAGGCATGTCAGCTTGACATTGGCATGTTCGTGATAAGAAGAGTTTTTACTCCTTGTAATGATCCCTCCTGGGATAGTTAGTTCTTGGCGACAGGAAACGATACTTGTCTTTTCCTTCTATTTCTTTCCTTAGTCTTACGATAGCACTAGGCCTCTGCCTACGTTACCAATAGTATAAGACCTTTGTCTTCTATTGGGAACGCCTATCGTAAGTTTTCTCTAACTCTTCTTTGTGACGAACCTTTATTGGTGTAATAATAATGTTACAATAAAGATAAAGATTGTAAGGTGTTTTATATTCATTAAAGTAATAAGTAGGAAAAGTACTTAGAAATCAATCTAATTTTATTTAAACTCATACCGCCAACACCGGCATACAATGAGCCCCCGCCGGTACAGGGATACTGCTAACCGGTATACCACTAATCCTAAGCTAACTAAGTCTACGGCTTCGCACCTGCCATCCCCGAGTCATGCCCGTACAAGAACTAATTACAAGACCATCAAACAACCCAGTGCCCACCCCGGTTCAGGTCCGTAGCCCCTCTGGTATGAAGCCAACCAGCACTGAGCGTAGCCGAAGCCGAGTAAAAGACCAACCCCACCAGGTTCCTCATCGAAAAAAAAAAACCACTACTGCCCGGTCTTAACACCATCCCACAAAAACCTCCACCATAATAAAAAACCAACAAACACCAAAACATAAACTACAGGCAGCACAATGGCAGAGAGGAGGTGACCAACATGTCCACCTCGCGCATCCGCATGCCCAGCCGTCGACCCTGTGAACCCACTTTTCCAAGTGCCTCCGAAGAGCGTAATGGTGAGGAGGACCAGTACCTGCTGCCTGTCCCCCAAAAAACAAAATCCAAAAAACAAAAGAAAAACATAGAGGTGGTGACAGACCGAAATGGTCAGTGGGGTCTATCTCCCACCTGTGGTGCCTTGCCCCCGCCAGCCATGCCCATTGCCAAACCAAAGAAACCAAACAAACTCAACAACACCCAGCATGCAGAACCCAAACAAGTCCAACCAGGTGGTCGCAACCCACTATCCACACAGGTGGCTATCAGCCAACCGGTCCATCGGAGAGCCTTACAGCACTTAGCAGCTTTGCTCAACAGCCTAAGCCAGACTGGAAACACTTAATTAGACCTCGCCCAACCTGACGCAGGCCTGACCAGTGCTCGCAGGTGCCTCTCCGCCTCCAATCACCCCCCCCATGCCCCACATACCAGACGCCACAGAGCCCATCCAGCCCTCCCAGCCCCTCAGACAGATTAACCATCCGATAGCCACAGGACAGCGTATACGCGGCCCCACCAGGCAGCCATTGGTCTTGGCCACATGAATAGAGCCCTAACTCTCAACACCATATAGCTGAAGGGGGCCCACCAGCCACAGCTGGGAGTTACAAAGGAGGTGGCACCAACACCCGAAGGCATCAGCACCAGCCACACCATCCAATCCAGCTGAATCGAAGTCCAATTGAGCCGGGAAAAGGTAAGCAGAGCCGGCCAGAGCCAATCCCACAGGTCTGGCAAAAGGCACGGACTGAACGACGGGCAAGAGGCATCTCCAACTGATGTGACGAGGAGGAGGAGGGCAAACGAACAGAAGCAGACAAACAGAAGGTAGGCCCCACTTGCAATGGGTGAAGCCACCAACTACAGACCACAACCGAACCACCCAGATGCACAGACAACGCGAGTGTCTAGCAGCCAATCGTCCCACACCACCCTAGGCAGCAACAATAACCACACCAGGAGGCAAGAGTTCTCAGGGTCAAAGCCATCCCCACAAATGCGAGGAGGAGACGCCTGACTGAATCACCGTAAATGCCGCAAGGATAAAAACTCCAAGGAAATGGCGATAAACAACATCGTAGGATTCTGACCGTAAAAACGAAAATGTAATGAAGAGGGGCTGGGTGGGTACTGCCCTGCCACCTAAGGAATGATGCAGCCGGTACGACGACTTAATACTTGGGAAGGTCATCAGTCTAACCCAATGGTGTTTTGTATCACGAGAACTAAGGGCTCCGTTAAAACCCAACAAAAGATATGAGCTGGCCCAAAGAACAACACGGGTGATCCCCCCAAATACAATGTTCAATCCCCCCAATCGAACGTGAATCCTGCGAGTTGACAATAGACAGGAAGCCGTAGACATTTTACAGAAAGGGGCTCGTAAGCTACCATGATGAAGAGCTCGAAGTGACAGTATTGTGAGAAACCATCAGGCGACAAAATGAGAAGCAAACAAGTAGTCCGCCACGCAACACCTAACAGACCTCAACACTAAAGACCCCAGGAACTACTGAGCGGACTCAGATATCTCCCCCAGAATCTAAGGTATCAAGGCCCATCATGAGGGCGAAAGAAACGCATGGGGCGAAGCGATGGCAAGGACGAGGAAAAGTACTTAGAACAAAGTAGGCAGAACGTATCCTCTTCAGCAGCATCTGCCTCCTTATATAGTGTTCTTCTCGCCCATAGTCATGTGATTCAAAGTGGTCACATGTGCGAAACCAAATCATAACACACTAGTCATGTGACCAAGATGGTCACATGCTCAATATCTATGACCTCATAACGAGGTCATGTGTGAAACATAAATCATATGCGCAAGGCATCCTCATCAGGCGCATGTCCCATGACTCATATTTGAGCCATGTGTGAAACCATCACAAATCCCACACATAACAAATTATAGGACTCGAATGAGTCATATGTGTAAAACAATAACATACCTGTAACTCATAACCATGTGTCACATGAAAACCTTTTCCTCGCCAAGCCACCTTCGTCATATTAGCTCCTCTCTCCCTAAGCCTCAGTCCCATCAGGCTCTTTCCACAAGCTTCAATAGTTCCTGTCCTGCCAAGTGCATTGACCTCCGAAGCCTATCAAACCTGTTATCCGCTTCCCTCCATCTTACCCGTACCGTTTCCAAGGTTAGGTTTGCCAGGTCGATTGTGTACCTCTGAACATCGTTCAGCTGTCGTAGCTCTGCGATCATTTTATTGTTTGCCGAAATTGTGGCTTCTGCCTGACCAAGTTGTTCCTGAAGTCCTCAGATTTGCCTGTGTAGGCTCCTGGTGTCCGTTTCTGTCGATGAGTTTTGGCCCCCCCCCTTCCTGGGCCTCATCCTCAAGGCCCTATCTCTCTGCCATACCGTGGTATCTTTTCCTTCCAACTCTTTCTTTGTCCCATCCTTCTGCGGATAGTATCCCGCAAAGATTTTCTTCATCCTGTGCATCTTGCACTTGTTGTTAAAGCACTGTTTCCAGTACTTTAGGGCATGGTGCGGGCGTCGACAGAACTTTTTGTATTCTCTTGTGAGCCATCCTGAGCCTTCCTTGTCCCCGTAGTATGTGGGACATCCATCGTCGTAGCATACCATCCATGACATGGCGTTATGCTGTGCTTGTTTTTCCCTTTCCCTGGGTTCTTCGTCAGTCGGCCCTATATATGAGTATTGGGGGCTGGTTGGTGTAGTTTGGCAGGGGCTATCGTCTCAGCCCTCATATTGTTACAATGGCGTGGGAGACTTTTCCTCCTCTTTGTCTTGCTTGAACATGATTTTACCTGGACCAAACTTGCCTGGATATCACTGGTAGAAGGTGGAGATGGTATCTTGTGCATGTTCGAAGTTGTGTGTGAAGTACCAAGTTTTACTGTATTTGGGCGAATATCCCCTCCACTTGGCTCGGTATTGGAGGTGACTGTGGAAGAAGTGAGAATCAACTATTTCGTCGAGCTCATATTTTGGTTCTCCGTCAAGTTTGATCGGAGGAGGAGGAATAATTGTTTGTTAGGAAAACTTGTTGTCGTTGTGTAATGTGAGGAGTGAGATGTGGAATGTGTTGTGTATTCGCATTAAGGGTGGAAGGTTGAGTTTATAAGCTCAGCTACCCACCCTTTGCAATATCCTGAATGGTCCAATTTTCTTGTAGTCCAATTTCTTTGATGGTCGCGTCGTATGGATATTACGTGGTATTAGCCATACTATATCTCCAGGTTGTATGTTCGGATCCGATTTTCGGTGCTTATCGTATTGTTCTTCTTTCCTTAGTTGTGCTTGACTCATTTAGTATTGTAATGTCTCGTGTAGTTTTCTCATATCTGTTTTGTCTGGTATTATACTATTAATTGTGTGATATGTGGTCTGACTTTATAGATGTTGTCCGTAATTCGCAAAGAAGGGTGTCGTGCCAATCGTTTCTTGCTTTCCATTATTGTATGCGAATTCAACCATTGATAGCAGTTTGTACCAATTGCCTTATTGGTAATTGACGTAGGCCTGTAAATATTGTTCCAGTATCGCATTTACCCGTTCCATTTGTCCATCCGTTTGCGGGTGAAATGCTGTGCTCAACCTGTTTTGTATCTCTATTTCTCCGGTTACTTTCTTTCATTGTCCTGATATGAATAGTGTTCCTGGGTCAGTAATGATATTCTTTAGGAGGCTGTGAAGTGGGAAGACTTCTCGGAAGAATGTTTGTATAAAATCCCTCATGTTGATATCTTTTCTGACTGGAATGAAATAACTCATTTTGGTCAGAAGATTCACCATAACAAGGATGCTATCACAATTTTCCGATGCTAGTAGGTCCGTGATGAAATCCATAGTAATTGTTTCCCATAGTCATTCAGGAACTTTGTTCAATTTCAGGAATCTATATGGTACGTATTTAGCCGTTTTCATCCTTTGGTATATGTCGCAGTTTTTGACATATCATTTGACATCTTCATGCAGTCCTGGCCAATAGAATAACCTGATGATGAATTTCGTGGTTTTAGCCATTCCTCTATGTCCTGCCATTCGGATATCGTGGTATTGTTGTATGATGTCTGTCCTTATCTCTTCTTTTTCTGGAATCTATTGTTTTCCATTATACCACATGTTTCTATCCTCCCATTAGCATAAACCTAGAGCAATTCCTTTCATCTCCTTTTTTCCTTCTTTCAATGCTTCTCTTATTGCCTGAATTGTTTTGTTTCTTTTATTTGCCTTCTCAATTTCCCTTTCCTCCGTTGATGTGAATTGGATAACCTCCATTGCCTCAAAGTAGGTTTTTGGTAATAGTGTTCATGGTTTTTGTTTGATTTTTTCGTCTTCTTTTGTTTGTGGTTTGGTGCTTGCAATTCTTGTGAGAGTATCTGGCTTTCCACTCTCTTTACCTGGTCTGTATTTGATTTTGAAGTTGTATTTACTGAGGTGTTCTATCCACTTTATCTGGCAGTCGTTCAGTTTTTTGGTAGTCATGAACGGGACCAGATTCTTATCATCAGTTAGAACTCAGATTAGATGGTCGTTGTTCAGAACGTATCTCCTCCATTCCTTTAATGCTTGCAATATTGCTAATAGTTCTTTGTTCACAACGTCGTAGATGCACTCTGCGGGGGTTATTGTCTTGGATCAGTAAGACACTGGCCTCCATTATCCGTCTTCGCATTGTTGTAATAGTATGCCTGAGTATACATATTTTGAGGTGTCTGTTTCGATCATTGTCCTTCAGTTTGAGTCGAAATAAACCAATATTGGTGCCAATGTTAGATGTGTTCATATTGCATCATATGCTTTCTGTTCCATTTCTCCCCATTCCCATTTCTTGTTTTTCTTTGTTAGGTTATAGAGTGGTTTTGCAAGCCTGCTAAATCCCTCTATGAACCTTCGATAAAAGTTGCAGAATTCTATAAAGCATTGAATATCTGTTTTGTTGTTTGGTTTGGCCCAATCCCATATTGCTGCTGTTTTGACAGGGTTGACCTTGACCCTGCTTCGATTCATAATAAATCCGAGGTATTCAGTTTCTTCTTTATGGAATTCACATTTTGTTGGTTTGATCTTCATTCCTGATCCTTGTATTGCCGCCATGATATTGCTGATATCCTTCTGGTATTATTGCATGTTTTCCAAGTAGATGAGTACATCGTCCAAGTATACAATGCAACATATATCAAGGTACTTATTGAGTACCTTATTGATCAATCGTTGGAATGAAGCCGGTGCATTGGTTAGCCCAAAAGGCATAACCAAGTATTCGAACATTCTGTATCTTGAGGCGAATGTAGTCTTCTATTCGTCTCCTGCCTTGATGCGTATATTGTGGTATGCATCCTTGATGTCAAGTTTGGTGAAGTATTTTGCTGACTGTAGTCTATCCAGTGCCTCTCCAATTAAGGGTAGTAGATATCGATCTTTCTTAATAACTGAATTGAGGGCTCTGTAGTCCACACAGAGTCTCATTTTTCCATCTTTCTTTTTGACGAATAGTATTGGGGATCCTCCTGATGCGAAAGAGTCCCTAATCCATCCTCGCTTTAGGTTCTGCTAGATGTACTTCCTAAGTTCTTCGTGCTCTACTTTTCCTAGTGGGTATAACTTCTTGTAGGGAATCTCTTTTGTTTTTCCAGTTTTCTCATCTTTGTCCAGCTGAATTTCATGAGCGATTCCTGGTCTTTGGGGTGGTAGCTCCATAGCTTCTTCTTGGAATAGGTTTTTGAATTGATGATATTTCTTTGGAATCAATTCTTTCTATTTCTTTTTGCTTTAGTATTTCTTGTCTTGGATTGCTAGTTCTGTACTGATGTTGATTTTTGCTAGGACCGCTTTTTCGTCTTCGTAGGTCTATTTGAGAATTTTTATTGTATCTCCTCTTCGATAGTACCGTCCACGTTACGGTTTAGCATCTATATAACCTGAAGTAAATAGAGAGGTCTTAGGTTTTGTGGTGTTCTTAGTAGATTGAATAATCTTAGGATTAGATTAGGACAAAATAGTGATGAGCTAAAAAAATAGGGTTTCAGAAGTCGTGACATGTTTTTCTTTATCAACACATTTGTGCTCTCGGAAAGTTCTGTTTTTGCTTAAAAGGGTGCTGAGGCACCCCTCCTTGTATTTTCCCAATTCTCTCCTTAGTTTGTATCTTTTGTATTCTAGCAACACAAACATATCTCCTCTTCAGTCTTGCTCCTGTCTCCTACCTCTACTCCTCCTCTGCCCCTGCCTCTGCTCCTGTCTCTACCCCTGCCTCTACTCCTATCTCTACTTCTACCTCAACCCTCACCTCCCTCTCCAGCTCTTACCTTGTCACGCGGATACTCTTTGGCTACTCCTTGTCCCTGCCATCCCTGTTACAGTCCAAAGGCTTATGCTCTGATCTCTTTGATCTCGATTCTTTTTATTGTATTGGGCTGGTTTTAGTCCATGCTTCCAAATCCCTTATCTCCTCTTGTAGTTTCTTCTAGTTGATTTACTGCGTGCAAATCTTCTTTGTTGATTTTTTCAATAATCAACCGTGCGATTCGATTACCTTTTTGGACTTCGTAGTCCTCTTGAGCCAGGTTAGCCAGGACCACTTTGATTTCACCTGTATAGTCGACGTCGATCACCCCTACCATGATCATGAATTGATGTTTAACTGCTAGACTACTGCGGGGTGCTATCTGACCATCGGTACCTTCTGGTAGTCCGATGGCTATTCCTGTCGATATCATTGCCTGCCCGTTGGCAGGTATCCTGATTCCTTCATTGGCATACAGGTCGTGTCCTACTACTTCTTTGGAACTCTTGGTAGGTACTTTTGCCTCTTGGTCCAGTTTTTGTATCCAGACTCTCTTATCCTGCCACATCTTGGCGAACTTTGCATGCAAAGTTTTTTCTTCAGCTTCTCGTACCGGTGTCAAGTAGACCACAGATGAACTGTTGAGACATCATATCGTATATAGTTCGCTTATAAAGGTCATCTTGTTCTCGTTCCAATCGATTGTCGGATTATGTTTTCGCAACTATGGCTTCCGGAGGACTATCTCATGGTTCTTAAGATCTGCTACCTGAAAGGTTGCCATTTCCCTATGGCTGTCAATGTCCATAGGTACTGTCATCATATGTGTTATAGGACCCATTGCACCTGGCTTTCCATCCGCTAGGTAGACTTGTCTTGCTTTCTTTGCTTCTTTGGTGTGGAGGCCGTATTTGTTGCAGATTTCCTTGTCGATGAAATCATCGGTAGCTCCAGAGTTGAGCATTGCATATATTATTGTTTGTTCATCTTTTTTGTTGTATATCTTTGTCTTGATCATCACATAATCTCTGTCTTCTTCTCTTTATGTGTGTAGTACTATATAGTAGTTTGCTACTTTCATGGGTTTTTCAGGTCCACATCTTGTGTCTCCCAGACCACCGTTTACTAGGAACCCTTGTCTTTTTCTGCCGGTATATCTTCTGCACTTATTTTACGAATGTTGCTCCTCTTTTGAGTTTGGAAGCGATTATTTCAGCAGCTCTGGTGCCTTGGTATCCACTGTCAGGTCAGCTGCTGCATTCTCATATCCGATGTCTTGCTTTTCTACACCTTAAGCAGAGTTTCCTGTTCATTCTTCTGGCGTATTCTTCCTTAAACAGGTTCAGAGCAGGTTCTGCTCTTGATTTGTCCAACTCCATTAGCTCGCCTGGTGGTAATGCTCGACTTTCACCTCGAGCTGCTTGCAGTTTGAAGGTTCCATCCACGTTCCTAGATGATTGGGCTATTCTGTATGCTATAGTATTCTCTGAGTTGTTTTAAACCATGTTTAGCTTGCTTTCCTTATTGATTGTCCATCTTGCAAATCATTCTGCTATGGTGTAATACGAGTCAGGGATTCTCCATACTTCTCGGATTCTCTCACTACAGTTTCTCAGGAGGATGATGTAGAGGGTAGCATCATCAAACCCGGCCTCGTATTTCAATAGTTGGCATTCATTCCAGTATGCTGACAGGGTTTGTTTTCCTTGTTGAAGTTTTTCCAGCTTTTGTCTTGCTGTCTCTTTGGCATTGGGATCTCCAAATTGTTCAAAGAGTGTTGCCTTGAACTCTTCATATGTGACCCATTCCCTCTGCTTCATTCCATCTTGAAGGGGCATGATCCATTGCCCCCCGAGTCCTCTTAGTAGGGATTCCACATATGGAATCTTGATCTTATCGTGGTGTTCTCCATATCCCTTAATAGCAAAATACCCTTCGCATTGTACCAGGAATATTCATAGCTTATCTTCGGCTCCTTCCTATGTATTGGGTTCCTTTACTTTCGGTCATTGGATATTTCCTTGTCCTGTATTTCATCTTGCTGCTAGAAATGCCTGAAACTGATTCTCAGTCATTCTAAGTACGCTAGTGCCTGATGCAGGAGTGGCCGGGGCCGGTGGCCCAGGCACTGCTGATCCCACATTCTCTCGGGTCGTGGAGTTTCTGCAGGAGAGCTATCGACTGGTGATTCTTTCTCTGAGGTTACTGGGCTTTCTGCCCTCAAGGGCATTGCTGAAACATAATCTAGGGCATCGCTAAATCCCCCTAGGTTAAGGTTTTGATTGTCGATGTCGATATCTCCTTCCCTGTCTAGGTTGAAGGATGCTGTCTTGTATCATTTAACGTTGCACTGAGTGATGTTTTGCAATGTAACGATCGCTGCTTGGATAGTTAGTGCTTGGCGACAGGAAATGATAGTTCTCTTCTCCTTCTAGTTCTTTCCTTAGTCTTACCTTAGCACTAGGCCTCTGCCTATATTACCAATAGTACAAGACCTTTGTCTTCTATCGGGAACACCTATTGTAAGTTTTCTCTAAATCTTCTTTGTGACGAGCTTTCCTTGGCGTAATGATAACGTTGCAATAAATATAAAGATCGTAAGATGTTTTATATTCGTTAAAGTAATAAGTAGGAAAAGTACTTAAAACAAAGCGTGAAGAACCTATCCTCTTCGGCCGCATTGGCCTCCTTATACAGTGTTCTTTCCACCCATAGTCATGTGGCCCAAAGTGGTCACATGTGCGAAACCAAATAATAACAAACTAGCCATGTGATCAAGATGGTCACATGCTCAAAACCCATGACCTCATAGCGAGGTCATATGCAAAAACTGATGAACCAATCATAACACAATAAATAAGTCACATGACTTGACTGAGTCATATGCGTGAAACCCATGACCTCATAATGAGGTCATGTGTGAAACATAAATCATATGCACAAGGCATACCTGCAAGGCACACTCGTAAGGCATCCTCATCAGGCGCACATCCTATGACTCATATTTGAGCCATGTGCGAAAGTATCATAAATCCCACGCATAACAAATCATATGACTCGAATGAGTCATATGTGTGAAACAATAACATACCTGTGACTCATAACCATGTGTCATGTGAAAACCTTTTCCTCACCAAGCCATATTCGTGACACTCCTGCAGTTGCATTGTAGATGCTGCAGTTAACATATTTCTCTCAGGTAGATATTAGCAAACTATAGAGTAGTCTAATTCACTATGCAAGATCTTTGCTCCAATCTGTAGAGGTTGACTAGACAGCTTAAGGGATTTGGTAGCCTACGAATGCAAAGTAGTGATGGGGAGTAACAGGCAGTATATGAAATCTACTTAAGTATATGTGAGTTCCCTCTACTCTGGCAATCAACTACCTCTTGAAATCAGGACTTACTTGAGTAAAGCGGTAGCTTAATGATATTAAGTTTTACCATTTTGTTTCTTCAAACTCTAGTATAGAGGCTTTGATATTTATTATATTTGTTCCCATTCACAGAAGAATTCATCTTAGTATGGCAGCAACCTTGGCATCTATCTTCCCAAAGTGAGCCCCTCTTAAAGAGGTTCTTTTATGTTTTAACTTTTTTTTTTTTTTTATTGTTTAAAATCCTTGTTTAAGGTACAAGAAAATCGCATGCAGGGCGAGCTATGACGTTAAGAAAACTCCTCTTTCCTAGACCAAGAGAAAACCTGTACCTCCAAGACTTTCTGGTATGGGCCCAACCATACACACTCCAAAGGGGATCAACTCAAGTACCTAGTTTGTAGACCTCACACCTTCAACGCAATGGGGTCTTGCCTAGTAGTAAACATTATGCCCAAGTAGATTTCTCACCCAAAATTTCCCCCTTCTACCAACTATAAATAGTTAAAAGAAAGAAAACCAAATAAGCGAGGCAGGAAAGCATAAGGAAAAACTCTACCTGTAAAGTACAAGACCTGTGAAGGCTACAAAAAAAAGTACTAACCGCTCACTGAACTACTAGTTTGTTGTTTATAAAGAAAAGCCGCAGAAGGAAGTGGGTGGCTGATGACAGGCTCTAAGGCTAGACCCCCCCAACCATCTGAGCCAAGAATGTAGTGCAATACTATAACTCACTAATCAAGACTAGAGGCCTCGGTGTCAGGTCTAAGGAGTAGATGTTTGGCAGAGGAGATGCTACTCAATAGCAGGTTGCTAGCTAAAGATTGACTGGAGGTAGGCAGCAGGCTATAGTACCAGAACACCATGCGGGGAGGAAGGAGGTAGTAGAGTACTAGCCAGAAGTAGTGGAGGCAGTATGATGTGAGCCAATGCAATGGTTGTGGGAGGTAGAGGGAGGGCTAAAGGTCCCAGAGTAAACCCAACTGTAGAAACTGAACCATTGCCATTTTACCACGTCTCTCATGTAGTTCCTTATTCTAGCAGCGATAGTATCACCTAGTAGAGGGGATTCCAGCAGCTGTAGTGATTCAGAGGGGTAAAGGAAAGAAGGCGACAGCAACTTAAACTGAGCAACTAGGAGGGTATAGTTAAATCTCACTGAGAGATAGACTCCGAATTTACTAACTGAGGGGTTCCCCAACGGGAATCGTTTAAATGGGAAGAAATATATTTACTACTTCCAGTACCGACCGGAAATGAAGAGAGGAATCTGTCCCTGTCAATGCTACTTGAGCCCCCCAAGCGAGATAGGACTACTGGGCAATATCCAGATAACTCTTACATCAAGCGAAAAGGAAGGCAAATCAGGCAAGGATGGGAGAAGCTGTTGAACAGGTACCATACTCCTAGGCAGGAATCATCGAGGCGGCAGAGGAGAGGGTAGACGGCCCACGATTATTGACTATGGTGTTGTCAAACTAGGTGAGAGCGAAATAGAAGTGACAAAGTGTGCGGTTACCAAGGTCCTTTTTTTTTTTTTTGTCATCTTATGTATTTCTCCCGTTTTAGTATTGTAAAGCCAGGGGTCAAGTTAGCCATCACCATAATGACCGCTGCCTTCATCCCACCTAGTTCTCCAGTAGTCAGAAGAAAAACCGTGATCCTAGAAAGGTGAACACTAATAGCTAGGTGCTCAATCCTCAGATCCTACAACTTGAACACGGAGGAGTTTCCTTTGGAGCCAATGATACCCAACTAGTCTTTAGTTTAAAAATATTCCCTGACAGTGTCCTGTAGGGCTATCTACAAGTAGTAAGGACAGAAGGCCCAGAAACCTATTCTTCAAAGCAAGGAAATCTCCCATGCTAACAGTACACCCCCTGCCGAACAGAAGAAAGCCCAAACTAAGGAAACCTCAAACCAAATACTGAAACCAATCCCACACATACAACAACCAGATTTCTGGCACAATCTGTAAGACTGACCACACCTGTGAAGTCGAAATAAGGAATCAGCATGTTCTATAGAAGATATAAACATATGTCTTGTAAATACAGGACACAGTTATGAGTTGGAGAAACTGTAAGGAAAGAGCGCCTACTGTAAGCAGGAGGTATTGACAAGACAAGAGCCCCAAGCCATCCATTCTGGAGGGCTGAAGGGGCAGCCCAAGGCAGCAAAAGAGGAAATGGTAGTAGGGTAAGAGCTGACAGTAGTAGGATACTAGCCAACACGATAGAAGTGAAAAGAGGAGGGAGGGACTAAGTTCCAGTAGGAACCAACCAATACCGAACAATATCGGTATTAACGCATCTCTCATGTAGTCTCTTGTACTCTGAGTGATAGTGTCACCTATTAGACGAGATCCCACTGGTAGTAGGGAGGCAGAAGAGTGAGTGTAGGAAGACGAATGTAGCTTGAGCGAAGCAATTAGGCGGATATGTATAACGATCCCCCTTCAGGTAGTTAGTTCTTAGCGATGGGAAACAATATTTCTCTTCTTCTTCTTCTGCTATACAATAGCTCTGAGGTCTATACCTTTGTTACTGGTAGTACAAGACCTTTGTCTTCTATCGGTATTGTCTATCGTAAGCTTTTTCTAATGATATCTTGTATAGAACTTTCTTGTCATAATAGTAATAATAGTGGTGATAATGATAAAGCGTGTAAGGATATGTTATATTTATTAAAGTAATAAGTAGAAAAGGTAATTAGAAGTCAATCTAATTGTAATTAAACTCGTACCATCAACACTGGTATACAATAAGCCCCTGCCAGTACAGGGATACCACTAACTGGTATACTACTAATCCCTAAGCTAACTAAGTAATAACTAACAACAGGCTAGGAGTGGTGGTGCTGGTACTGTTGATTCAGACATCCTTCTTTGTCATGGGGTTCGTGCAGGCAAGCTAAGAACTGGTGATCTGTTTTTTGATATGATTCAACTTGCTGCCCTCAAGGGCCCAGCTGAAACATGATCTAGGGCATCAATACACTATA
>NW_003298768.1:261246-323467 GCF_000151645.1 Tuber melanosporum
CAACTTGGGTAGGCTCTGTATCTCCTTCCTTATCTGGGTTGAAGGATGTTGTCATATATCATTTAGCATAGTTTTAGGTAACACTTTGTAATGTAATAATCCCCCTTTGGGTAGTTAGTTCTTGGTAATGGGAAACAATACTTCTCTTCTTCTTCTGCCATACAATAGCTCTGAGGCCTACGCCTTTGTTACTGATAGTATAAGACCTTTGTCTTCTATTGGTATCGTCTATCATAAGCTTTCTCTAGTTCTATCTCATATAGAACCTTCTTGTCATAATAGTAATGATGGTTATGATATTGATAAAAAGCGTAAAGGTATTTTATATTCGTTAAAGTAATAAGTAGGAAAAGTACTTAGAATTTAATCTAATTTTATCTAAACTTGTACTACCAATACTGGTATACAATGAGCTCCAGGGCTAGGCCTCCAGATTGTCACATCCCAGATACTACTAACTATGAACTAACTAAACCTCCAACCCTGTACCTTAAACATGCCCATGCTATACTCCAATATGAATGCTGAGGTTCTGTTTGGCTAGAATAGAACTGGTCCATCCCCCTATACAAACGACCGTTTCCTTATGTTTCAACATGGTTGGAGTTAATCTAATGTTTGGTAATATAGAAAAACAAGAATCATTCCGTTCCAAAGTGGACCTTGGCAACCAGGTTTGCAATAGCAGCTGGTCCCTCACTTAAGCTAGTTTTGTATTAAAAAAGATTTTAATGTATGAAGACATATTAATTAAAAATAATAACAAGATTATTTCCTATACATCATATTTTCCACCTCTGAAAACAACTCATACACCTCCAAGATGGCATCTTGCCCCAATATGAGCACAATTCATACAGCCATAATTCAAAGATGGATTCATATCGCAATTACCTCTGCTTTCTATTCTCATCTATTGCCCTCTAAAGAACCTGTTCATACATCTATTCCAACTGGAATGATTTATACTGCCAAAATCCTGTAAGCACATCCTCATCATATTTTAGGAGTAATTCGGATGCCAATTACAACATTGTTAGACCTTTGAGACTGGGTAACTAAGAGGGTATTACTACTGTCTACATGTCAAGTAGCTGTGGAAGAGCAACTTGTATTATTTTATGGATTATTAGATATGGAGCTACAAATAGGAAAGCTCAGAAACACTTTTAGCATAGTGGAGAAACAATTTCACAGTCAGTATTAATTGTACTGTAATATTTATGTAAGAAATATTTATTATTCTAATTATTTCACAGTTATTTTCATCAAGTTCTAAAGGCTCTTCTGCTTTTGTATGAAGGATTTGTACATCTTCTACCAAACAATATTCCTGCAAAAATACTGAAAAATTAGAGAAAGATGTCCAATTTTAAGGATGTTTGTAGAGCAATCGATAGCATACACATTTTAGCCCATGTCCCACAAAACCAGCAAGATCCCTATCATAACAGGAAAAGTACTCTCTCGCAAAATGTTTTTACTGGATGCAGTTTAGATATGTACTTTTTCTACATATGTTCTGGCTGGGAGGGTTCAGCCAATAATACTAGAGTATTAGAAAATACTTTGATTCATGGATTCCCAAGACATGAAAATAAACTTTATCTTGCAGATGCAGGATATGGACTTCGTCCTGAGATTTTAACACCATACCATACAGTACAATATCATCTGCGGGAGTAAGTACAAGCTCATTTATGTCCACAAACTAAAGAAGAGCTTTTCAACCTACATTATGCTGAGTTACAAAATGTTATTGAATGTATCTTTGGAGTTTTACAGAAGAAATTTCAAATTCTCAACACAGCTCTGGGGTTTGACCTTATCATACAAGCTCAACTTATATTAGTAGTTTATGCATTACATAACTTCATTTGATACCGTGCAAATGAAGAGGAGGATCAATTTTACCAGGATGATGATTCATCCTTGGAAAACATCAATCGCTCTGGGGAATCAAATCCAAGTTATGAGGAGGATAAAGGAAATGTTAGAGATGTACAAGATATGAGAGAAATGAAACAGGATCGAGACAAACGTGCAACACAAATGTGACTTGATTATATACAATACCAAAACCAGTTACAGTAGACTAACTGCTGTAGAATATCTAGGCCTTATAACGTACTATTTAACCTCTTAATCAAAGCTTCTGATCTTCACCTTCCTCCAAGGCTAAAAATACTTCTGACTTAACAGGGTTCTCAAAAAGCTCATATCCAGTAAAAATATCTTGTGTTGACCACCCTGGTCTTCCTTTATAATTTTGTTAAAGCTTTGATACAGCTTGCTGAACAACTGACTGGGAAGCCGCAATTGTAATTAGTGCTGTAGCCATTCCTTCAACAGCAGTGATCAGCCGTTTCAAAATACTTTTTGGAGGTTATTGAATATGTTCCAGTGGTGCTAGTCTTCTCCACTTTTGTTGATGAGGACTTGTATCAGAGCTGGTCTGATCTGGATCAGCCTGAGTTGCTAGATCTGACCCAATCAACGAAGGAATCATGATTTGTTGTAATTGTATATGGCCAGGATAGATTGCATGATGACCAGTTGCTTGAACTTCCTCCATGATTTCTGCCAACTCAATTGCATTTGCAAGTGGTTTGTCACAAAACTCTCATATTCGAGGCTGTTTTTTTATTTCTTCCTCCCGTACTTTATCTGGTGTGGTAACCACACCTGTCTTAAAATCAACCCCAAAACCACTCAAATCTTTCAATCAGGTCCACATCTTACATTTTTTCTTCAAGGTCTCCAAGTTGCCTTAACATCTCTCACCTATTACAGGAGCTCCAGGTCCAGCAATCAGAAAAACTGTCACAGCAATCTCATCCTAAACTTCCATCTTTAGCCCATTATCAGATCGTTTCCTAGTTCTAATAGCTTGAACGAGTTCTCATAACAACACAGATGTCATTTCAGGAGATTATTCAACTGAACACCAGCAAGGCTTGTGGGTTTTCTGCTTGCTTCCCTTAAAGATGCAAGGTACTTCACAGGAGTGTAATAATACTCCATGGAGTACTATTACAGTTAGCCAAACCTATGCCCATACCAGTATTAAGAGACTAGCGCAGTAGGAATAGTAGTAGACTAGAGTCTACTAAGTAGAGGTACTGTTGATTAGGTACCTTAGTTGGACATTCTATGCCATACTAAGAAGTACATAAGTACTAGAATGGATCAGCGGTTACACTACTGGGTAGAGTAATGCAAGTAGTCAGTTTGAAAGTTACCCTGAATTGCTCGATTGCGAGCCCAGGTAGAGTTACACTACCTTCAAACCAAAACTACCCTGACTTAGGCTATGGGTTACCCTACTATGGAGCCAAGTTAACCTACTTGTAACAATCTCTCTTCAGATAGTTAGTTGTTAGCGATAGGAAACAATACTTCTCTTCTTCTACTTTTGGATCTTACTATAGCTCTAGGCCTATGCCGACATTACCAATAGTATAAGACCTTGTCTTCTATCGGGAACACCAATTGTAAGCTTTCTCTAACTCTTCTTCGTGAAGAGTTCTCTTTGGTATAACAATAATAAAGGTCATGATAATGATAAAGAATGTAAAGGTATTTTATATTTGTTATAGTAATTAGTAGGAAAAGTACTTAGAATTCAATCTAATTGTATTTAAACTCGTACCACCAACACTGGTATACGATGAGCCCCTGCCGGTACAGGCATTCTGCTAACTGGAATATGACTAAACCTAAGTTAACTAAGTCTACGGCCTGGTCCCTACTATCCTCAAGTCATGCCCACATATGAACTAATTACAAAACCATTAAACAACTCAGTGCGTGCCTTGGTCCAAGTCTGTAGCTCCTCTAGTATACAGCCAACCAGCACTAAGCATAGCCAAAGCCAAGTAAAAGACCAACCCAACCAGGTTCCTCATCCAACAAACATAAAATCACTACCACCCAGTCTGAATACCATCCCGCGAAACCTCCACTACAGTAGAAAACCAACAAATATACAAACTAAACCTACAGGCAACACAGTGGTGGGGAGGAGGCAATCAACATGTCAACCTCTCGCACCCGCATACCACGCCGTCAACCCTATGAACCCACTTTGCCGGTTGCCTCTGAAGAGCGTACCAGTGAGGAGGACCTGTACCTGCTGCCTGTCCCCCAACCGAAACAACACAAACATAGAAAATACATAGAGGTAGTAACAGACCTAGAAGGTCAGTGGGACCTATCTCCCACTCGTGGTGCCATGCCTCCTCCTGCCAAACCTGTTGCCAAACCAAAGAAACCAAACAAACCCCACGAAGCCCAGCACGCAAGACCCAAACAAGTCCAACCAGGTAGTCGTAATCCACTATCCGCACAGGTGGCCATCAACTCACCGGTCCATCAGGGAGCTTTACAGCACTAAGCAGCTTTGTCCAACAGCCTAGGCCAGACTGGAAACACTTAATTAGACCTCGCCCAACTTGACGCAGGATCGACCGGTACTCGGAAGTGCCTCTCTCCCCCCAATTAGCCCCCTTCAAGCCCTACATGCCAGACGCCACAGAGCCCATCCAGCCCCTCAGCCCCTCAGACAAATCAACCATCTGATAGCCATAAGACAGCCCATACCTCGCCCCATCAGGCAGTCACTGATCTTGGCCACACCAACAGAGCCCCAACTGCCAGCATCTTGCAGCCAAGGGAGACCCACCAGCCACAGCCAGGAGCCGCAAAGGAGGCAGCACCAATACCCGAAGGTACCAGTACCAGCTAGACTATCCAACCCAGTCGAACTGAAGTCCAACCAAGTCAGGAAAGAGTAGGCAGAGCCAGCCGAAGCCAGCCCAACAGGTCCAGCAAACAAGTGCAGACCGAACAACAGGTAAGAGGCACACCCAACTGATGCAACATGAAGGGGGAGGGCGAGCGAACAGGAGTAGACAAACAGAAGGTAGGCCCCACTTGCAATAGGTGAAGCGGCCAACTACAGCCCACAACCAAACCACCTAAACACCGAGACAACGCAAGTGTTTGGCAGCCAATCGTCCTATACCACCCCAGGCAGCAATTAAAAACCATGCCATGGGGTAAGATTTTTCAGGGTCAAAGCCATCCCCACCAAGGTGAAGAGGAGACACCTGACTGAATCACCATAAATGCCGCAAGGACAAAAGCACCAAGAAAACCCTGATAAACAACATCGTAGGATTCCGACTATAAAAACGAAAACAGAAAGAGAGACTGGGCGGGCACTGCCCTGCCACCTGAGGAATGATGCAGCCGGTATAATGAGTTGATACTTGAGAAGGTCATCAGTCAAACCCAAGGGCATTTTGTATCGTGAGAACTAAGTACTTTGTTAAAACCCAACAAGAAACATAAGCTGGCCCAAAAAACGACATGGGTGATCCCTCCAAATACAAGGTTCAATCCCCCTAATCAAACGTAAAACCTGCCAGTAGACAATAGATAGGAAGCTGAAGACAGGAAGCTGAAAGGGGCTTGTAAGCGACCGTGAAGAATAGCTCAAAGTGCCAGCATCATGAGATAACCAGCAGGCAACGAAACAAGAAGCAAACATGTAATACACCACACAACACCAACAGACTTTAACACTAAGAATCACAGGAACTACTGAGCGAAGTCAGATATCTCCCTCAGAATCTAAGGCATCAAGGCCCACTATGTATGCGAAAGAAACACTTAGGGCGAAGCGACGGCAAGGACGAGGAAAAGTACTTAGAACAAAGCATGAAGAACCTATCCTCCTTAGCCATACCAGCCTTCTTATATAGTGTTCTTCCTGCCTATAGTCATGTAACCTAAAGTGGTTACATGCGTGAAACCAAATCATTACAAACTAGTCATATGACCAAGTGGTCACATATTCAAAACCCATGACCTCGTAGCAAAGTCATATGCAAAAACTCATACACCAATCATAACATAATAAACAAATCATATGACTCAAATGAGTCATATGTGTGAAACCTATGACCTCATTATGAGGTCATGTGCTAAACATAAATCATATGTGTAAGGCATACCCATAAGACACACTTGCAAGGCATACTTGCCAGGCGCACGTCCTATAACTTATACTTAAGTCATGTGCGAAACTTAACAAATCGGAACAACTCATAGGACCCAAATGACTCATATGTGTAAAACCTTAACATACTTATAACTTATAATTATACATCATGTGAAAACTCTTTCCGTGGCAAGCCATATTCATGACACTACCTTGAAAGTAACTTGTTACGCAGGGCTTCAGGGAAATTTACTAGATTTTTTATCACACAAGACTAAATAAAGTATTCGAATCTCATATTGTGCAGATTACTTCTGCACAACCTGTTGAACTTCAAATAAGGTGTAACTTGGAGGTGAGATAGATAACACCCTCCTCTGGCACTATTATAAGTTCCTAGTATCATGGGCTACAGCCTAGAAATTGGCTGAAAGCCTAGTAAAAGTCTACACGTAGAGACATTACTGTAATATCATATATGCTCATACCGTCTGTCCAACTGAAAAGCTGTCCGCAGGATACATGAGGAGATGGGTGTAAACCTGGAGAATGGTCTACAAGTAGCTGCATGCAAAACAGACTAAAACTAACAGAGTAATACTACTTTAAAGTTAGAGGTAGTATGTGAGATTACTGGGAGTCCATAGGCGAAGTAACCAAAGTCTGTTGCCCCGAAAGTGTAATAGTACTAGAGAATCTTTAAGGACTCTAAGACACTAGTCTGAGGTCATGATGAGGCCTACTTTTAGGAGGGTTGACTGTAGGTAACTCCTGTTGGTAGTCAACCTCTGAAGGAGTCAAATAGGGAAGCTACGTGACCATCATTCAGCATGATATAGAATAGAATAGAACCAGATAGATATTTAGGAGCTGCGGATGCTTGTAGAAAACTAAGTATATATGGGTAGAGAGTTCCATAGTTGGTATTGCATCTGCTTAAGTATGTCAGCTCACCACTAATATGTCTACTATAAGAAGAGTTTTTACTCCTGCAGTTGCATTATAGATACAGCAACTAAAACACTTCTGTTGGGTAGATGTTAGCAAACCACAGAGTAGTCTAGTTTACTACAGAGGATCTTTGGTCAGATCCGTAGAGGTTGGCTAGACAGACCCAGGAAGTTGGGCACTCTTGACTGCAGAGCTGTGATGGGTGACAACTGGCAGTTTATAAAATCTACTTAAGTATATGTGAGTTCTCCTCTACTCTGGCAATCAACAGCTTCTTGAGATCAGGGTTTAATTGAGTAAAGCTGTAGTTTAACGATAGTAAGTTTTACCATTTTGTTTCTTCAAATTCTACTGTTGAGACTTTAACATTTATTATATTTATTCACATTCGCAGAAGAATGTATCTCAGTACAATCGTAACCTCGTGATCTATCTTCTCAGAGAGAGCCCTCATTACATTAAGGAATGATGGCAGCTACTACCAGGCTACAAGAAGAGTGTGCAGATACTATACCAGTCAGGTCATTTAACTAGGACTCAAGACCAGTAAGTGAGTGTGAGAAGATGGAGGAATTGCTTACCTCAAGTTTAGAAAGCCTTTACTTGACTGCCTGCAGGCTATGTAGCACTGTAGAGATGTTAGGAATACCGGGATCTGATATCTAGGAACCACCCTAAGTAGGGTAACCCCTCTCAAAATCAGAATCCATGGTCTCTAACATCGGCCTCCGAACCCCTTATGGTGCCCACAAGTCATCATACATATCAATCTCAGCTACATCTTGTGACTATAATGCCACAAACTTGAAAGTGTAGGAATAACATTGTATACTTTGCGGCTGTCTTTCCACCTGGATTCTGTTCACGGGATAAATGAGAGGTGACCCTTGATTATGTCTGGGAAGTGGAATGGAGTAAGTTTATTAACTACTCAGAGAGTTACTATGCTTCAAAGATGTGATATCTTTGGTATGCGCTTTAGGAAAAGGGACCTTTTGTATTATAAGATAGTATCGAATGATAATGGATCTTAATGAGAAACTAACACATTTACACTCACCTTATAATAACCAGAATAGTCTAGAACTCCAAGGGACACTACTATAGAAGCCAATAAACTTCATGGAGTTTTACAACTAGGTTTCAGAACATATTATAACTACAAGAATAATTCCCTATACTAGAATGGCGAATAAAACCCTGTTACCCAAAGTAACCAAGAGTTGCTGACCAAGTGATTATCTCTCAATCAGGTGGAATAGCTTCCTTCAAATTAGTAGGTAGTCCTCCTGAAAATATCTGTTTGTTGGATATGAAGTTATGAAAGTTTAAAGTCAGGTAACCTAGAAAGATTGCATTTTATGACTCCTTTTACAGATACAACCCACAGATGAAACTGATCATTTCATCAATGACAGAGACAATTGAGGCCAACTCAGTTCAACTTGAAAACTAGACTATAAGTCTAAAGACTCTGATGATCGGATAATTACTATTGGGAAAAGAATAGTTCCTAGTTAGTTATATTGTGATTACCGAAGAGGGTGTTGTAATTTTCAGGGTCTCTAAGTCTTTCTACCTTGGAAGAATACCCAGCCTTGCGAGTTATAATCAGAGAGATACATAGTTGTATAATAGATAGCTGTAGTCTGTGAACACTCAGATGTGGAATATAAATGTTGAAGTATCTTCTAAGCTTTTAGATAACATCAAGCAACAGGGAAGAGACCTTAACAATATAATATTGTCTTCATGATTCTATTCTACTTTACCTACTTTACTTCTCTTTTAGTAGTCATAAATAAAATAAGTGAAAACTGAGTCTCCCTAGACAATCTCTATCTACAGAAATGAATCTTAGTTGGCCTAGATAACTCTGAAGTCTATCAGGTTGTCTCCACCTAACTACAGACAAGAGAAATCAGAACCTGCTCTCTGCAGGTGAGGTTGATGAGGTTAGAGTTATCCAATAGAGGATGGACGGCAGGGTTGAGTTCCAGGGACCTCCTAGTGGTCTCATAGTACTAGCACGTATGGTAAATAGTGGGGTCAAGGGGAGCAATAGACTGAGGACAGAAGGATCAGTGGGCTCCATACTTAGCAAAGGAAGAGGAATGTACAAGGGATATGGTGGTGTTAGGAATACCAGAACCCGATACCTAAGAACCACCCTAAGTAGGGTAACCCCACTCGGAATCGGAATCTCTGGTCTCCAACACCCCCCTCCGGCTCCCTTACGGGGCCCGCACGTCATCATATATATCAATTTCAGTTTCGTCCTGTGACTATATTACCACAGAATTGAAGGTGTTAGAATAACACCATATACATAGTCGCCGTCCATTTGACTGGATCCTGTTCGCAGGATATATGAGAGGGGACCTTCGGCTAGGTCTGGGAAGTGGAACGGAGTAATTCTGTCAACTACTCAGAGTGTTACTTGGCTCCAAAGACATGATACCTTTGGTACGGGCCATAAGTAACGGGACGATTTCGCCCAAAGAGATGGGATCAAATGGTAAAGAATCTCTACTAGAGACCAATACATTTACATCCACCAGAAGAGTCTAAAACTCCAAAAGACACTACCAAAGAAGCCAACAAACTTCACGGAGGGTTGCAACTGGGTTTCGGAATACGTCGTAATCATGGAGTGATCCTCAATACTACAATGGTTACTGAAACCTACTACCCAGAGAGCAATCAAGGGTTGCTGACCGAGGGATTAATTACTAATCTGGTGGAATAACTTCCTGCGAATTAATAGGAAGTCATCCAGAGAAAATCTATTGGTTGGGTATGGAGTTACAAAGGATCAGAGTCAGATGACCTACGATGGTTGTAATAATGACCACCTTTGCAGATATAGACATAGATAAAACTGATCATTTTATCAATGGCGAAGATAATTGGAGCCAACTCAGTTCGACTTAAGGACTAGGCCATAAGTCTAAAGACTCTACTAATCGGGATATTGCTATTGGAGACAGCACACTTCCTAAGAAGAAATATCGTAATTACCAAAGAGGGTGTAATGGTTTTCAGGGTCCACAGGTGTTCACACCTTGGAAGAAAACTCAATGTTGCGAATTACAATTGAAGAAGTACATAGTTGTATGATAAATAAATGTAGTCCACGAATACTCTGACACGGAATATAAATATCGAAGTGCCTCTCAAGCTTTAGACATCATCAAGCAATGGAGAAGAGACTTTAACAATATAATCTTGTTTTTACAATTCTACCTTACTTTACCTATTCTACTTCGCTCCTAGTAGTCATAAACGAAACGAGCAAAGTCCAAGCCTTCCTAGACAATTTCCGTCTACAGAAACAAATCTCGATTGGCCTAGACAACTTTGAAGTCTATCAAGTTGTCTCCGCCTAACAGGTAGTACCAGAGCGAGAGATATATAGATAGCTATGCGAGAAAAAGTACAGTATGCTTGCACTTAAGACCTTGCCAGAGGCCTAACTCATAGGTGAGAGGTAGTATATCCAGATTGGGAAGAGTTTGCTTATAGATAAAGCCTAAGCAAGATGCAGAAATTGGTATGTCAAGATGGTTGCCACCCAAAAACTCAGAGTTTTAGTATGGCCAAAAGTGGTAATTTTTCAAAAACGAGGTGAATAGAGGGCACTGAGTATGAATAGTAATGGAGAACAACTGGCAGTATATGAAATATACTTAAGTGTACGCCAGTTCTCCTCTACTCTGGCAATCAACTATCATACCTCTTGAGATCAGAACTTAATTGAGTAAAAGCTGTAACTTAATAATATTAAGTTTTAAAGTTTTGTTTCTTCAAACTCTACTGCTAAGACATCAAAGTTTTATTATATTTATTCCCAGAAGAATTTATTTCAGTACAGTCACAACTTCGGAATCTATCTTCCCAGAGGGGGTGTAACCAATACTCAGTTTAGGGTTTAGCTTTACGTTTTGTTTTAAGTCTTGCTTTGATACTTGGTTTGTTTTAAGTATTATTTGATACATGATTTTATTTTATGTTTTGTTTTAAGTATCCCTTCGATATTTAGTTTGTTTTAAGTATCGTTTGATATATGGTTTTGTTTTATATTTTATTTAAAGTATTGTTTTGATACTTAAGTGGTTTTACCAAAGTGTATCACTTAATACTTTTGATTAATTTCATTCATGCTAGACATGAACTGATTTGTGTATTTAAAGACTGCCTGATTCCATGATGGAAAAGTCTGACTTCAACAGACAGTATTTCAATATACTTAATTGGACAGTTACTCCTTAGTTTCCCCAGTATATCTTTGAAGACTTCTTTAGTTCTCAGCTCTAGCCTTCTTTCTAATAGAGTAGGCCATCTGTCAGCTATAGTATCTTATCCCGAAATGTGATTAGCACCTTACGAACACATTACAGAAAGCCTCTCTTATAGCCAGAGACCGATGTTTGCAGAAAGATTTCTTAAGTTAAAGTATAGTTACTCTACTTTTAGTAATTTATTATGATATCTTGTCTTTTTCATATGCTTAATACTAATTACAAAGTCTTTGAAATCAGTTATGCCTACTACAGGTACTTACTACTCAGGCTGGATAAAAGCAGGAATAACAGAATTCTATTACCTATTTTGTACTCTAAATTGAAGTAGCTCTAATAAATGCAGCAGTTAAGTTGAGGAATTTATTAATTTAAAGTAGTAAGAGTATTATAAATCTTGGAGTACATTATGAAATATAGTAAAGAAAACTAGAAAGACTCCAAAGGTTTTTCCTAATATATACCTTACAGATATCAGAAAGAATAATATACAGAATTTAGATATAGGTTTATGATTAGTTTTTTCAGATAGTACTGTCATTGTCAAGTAAGATGTAGTGGCTGGCATGCTACTTTAGCTAAGAGACAATTTAGAAAGAGCAATAAAGAGAGTACTACAAAAATCTCACAAGATTTCTGTGAATCAAGAATGAAACTACTTTATAATACTTGCAATATAGTAATAAGCTAGGACTTTGCTTAGGTGCTCTTCTATTAACCTGTTTATCTCTTTCTATTTACTATAATCATTTAGTTGAACAATTTATATACTATTCTTGTTGGCCCATTTAGCACTTTTCCAGTAACTTGAGGTTTTCTTTTCTCTATTTTCCAATCTTATTTATCTTTTTCTAGCTATCATAATAGAAACAAAAAGTAGAGCAGACTACAATCCGCAAGTTTTTTAAACTATTAACTTCTGAGTCTATCACAGAAAATAAAATAGGCAAGAGCATAGCTCAGAGAAGGATATTAGTATCCATCCAGCTGGAAAATAAGGTGAGGAAAATGGAAAGGAAATTGAACAAGATTGTACAGGTTTAGGATTGAACTGAATCAGAGAGGCCAAATATCTTATAACTGATAATGATACAGAGAGTGATGAAGAACATGCAACCTGTATGGTAACACATTGGAGAACAAAAAGTGTTAACATCGCCTACGAAAATTTGTTGAGATAAAGCTTCTCATAAGAACTTATCAAATATTTTCTCCCCTCTTCCACCCCCATTGCCCCGGATATCCGGATGAATTCTGTGAAATCTGACCATCCGGGATAGCGGGGTGCGACTGTATGCATAATGGTAATAGAAAAAGAAAAATAGGACTGCTAGCTCTAAGTAACTGCACTACTTTGACACGGGATAATCCACACATATATATAGGATTTGTCTCCTAGTCCTATGATAAGTAATCTAGAGTTGGTTTAGATAATGTCGAGTCCTCCCAACCTGCCCCTCCAAAATGGCTGTAATGGCTAAAGCTTAGCTAAGCTAGATTTCCCGCCATTGCCATCAATAGTGCCTGTGCCGCAAGCTGTAGCGACCAAAGCCCCACCTTCTTAAACCTCCTTCCCCGTGCTTGATGATCTATAGCATCTCTCGCGAATGCAGCATATGTCTACCACTCTCGCCATTAGCCGCCTCCCTCTCCAGTCAAATGCAAATACATACCTCAGCAGAAACCTCCTCCACAAGGCCAGAATCGTACATGGTCCAGCTCCCGTCGAACTCGTTAGCACGCTTGATGACACGACAGTTGATGGGGATATAGGTCCTCCTGGAGTTAATGTATGCCACAATGGGCCGGATGAGGGCGCTGTTGACGTATGATAAGTCTTTGCTGAACAGCGGGACTGCGGCGCGGACGTCGTTTAGTTGGATTCGGAGGTCCATTATCACGAATTTTTGGTCAGAGGAGGAGGGATCCCGGCGATTGGAGGATGAAGAGGAGGGGGGGGAGACGGTGGCTTCCATGCGTTCGACAATGTGCTGGACCACTTTTGTGAATTGTAGATCGTCGTCCGTTGGGAACATGATATCTGCTACAATGTCCACGTTTCCATGCTGAATCCAGGAAAAGGGTCCCTCGACGCCGCGGTTTAGGTGGTCGATTCCTAAACCGTCGATCCGCAGTCTGGAAGTCTTTTTCCAGGCCTGGGAGCTGTTTTCATTACCGTTGTTGCCGTTTAGTGACTCCGGGCCGATCACGTGGGTTTGTCGGGGGTGGATGGTGAAGAGTGAGTCGTCGAAGGAGCCGGACATCATATTTGCGCTAAGAAAGTCGTAGAAGAGCCATTGTTTTCGGAGCTGCGGGAGGTCGCAGGAGAAGATACTTACCGAGAAGGGACGGAAACCGTCGGGCTGGTGGACCGTCACTAGCAAGTCTTCGAGTTTGAAGGAGTCAATTTCAAAGTCTCCTGGCTGGTGCTCGTACTTGAAAGCGCGGGGGTCTACATCATCCCAAACATGTGTTTGGTCAATCACTCCTCTAACACCCTTGATTTCGACGTCCTTTAGGAGGCCCTTTCCATTCATCCATTTCGCAAAGGAGAGTGTTACGTTGACGGTGTCTATTGTTACGTCAAATTGTGTGTAATTTGTGTCTTCCTCCTCTACTTCTTCTTGGCGGCGGTGTTGGGCATCCTTAGAATTAGCATCGTCTGCGTGAACTGCCGCTGCAGCGGCGGCGGCGGCAGTCACTGAGGAACCCTTTTGAACATTCTTGTCTCCGTACTTGCCATGGCCAGGTCTCCTAGCGACAAACACATTCTTGAACGAAATGCACCCATCCTTCCACCGAGGAACAATAGCAGACTCAAAAACTATCTTGACCCCAGTTTCTCTCGTAAGATAGTTCCCGACAGCCCCAGCGAGCGTTTCCTGCGCAAATACAGTATTGCACAAGAATATCGTCAGTGAAACAAACGTCGTAGTACCCAGCACAACCCAAAGCACGTGGCCAAGGAACAGCCATGAAAAGAACGCCCCGATATCATCCAGATTGTAAGGCCTCATTTGCCGTATAGCTAGCCATTTAGTGCGTATGCTCAACCGTTGAAGGAAACCAGTGGCAGCCGCCAGCATCTCGTCCTTCGAAAGCCGATGCCGATTGACTGTATTATCGGGGGCATTGTTGTTAGTATTGCTCTTCTCCCCCATCTCCTCTGCTGTCCGGCCGTTCCCGATCCTTCGATTCCTTCCACCAGAACCCCGGTCTCCAGACCCAGCCTTGCCACTATTCACCTTCCCTTTCGGCGCCCAGGAACTATTTCTCTTCGTAGGAACCTTCGGCTTGGGAGCTTTCTGACCGATGTGTAGGCTCCGCGCCCAACTTGAGCCCGCAATTCGGATTATTTTCCGGCGGTCGAGGACTCCACTGGAAAGTATTCCTCTGTCTGCTGTGCTAACGGCACATGATGTCGTTTCCGAAGCCGCTGTTGGAGTGACGTTTGTCCATACGCAAAACCCAGCAAAGCCCCGGGATACCACGTATTTTGATCTGGGATACCATCGAGTCGATGTTGTGGATGATAGTGAAGTGAAAAGGCGGGGTCGATGGGTTGATATTGGAAATCTCTTCTGGGAGAGCCCGGTTGTGAATGTCGAGGAACCCAACGGCAATTTAGGATTGTTGATTAAGGGTAGAAGGGTATCCCAGAAAGTGGCACACAATCGGTGGCCAGATGCCAAAGCCATATCTTCATCACCTACAAGCGTGAATTGAAACCCACAAGAACAGAAAAGGCTGGTTGTTCTTTGATAAGACAAAAGCTGGCTTGTGGTTGTGTGGATGACGATATAAACCCCAATTTTTCGACGTTACACCCAATTCGGAACTCCCTCGCTAAGCCCTAACTTATCATATCAAGCCAGAGATCAATAGATAACAAATCTCCGAGCAGCCCAAGATCACTTAAAATAGTGATCCAGATCCGTATTTGGAACCACCAGTCGTACCATACCATACAAGCTTATATGAATTCAATGTCAATTTCAACAATTAAAACGAACCACACACTTTACCCTCGCCACATATCCCTATGAATTAACATCTTGCCACAGTTGTGCAGTACCGCCGCTCTACTCTCTTGCCAACAGCGAAGCATATCACCTGGACAACCTATGATATCCCCAGAGGGTGCTCCAGAGTTACACAGCTAGTAGGGGCCACCGCTATTACACAAGTTCTTACTAGGCGTCATCGACCTCTTCATCATGTACTGTACTTGATCAACTTGAGCGCCTCACGGCCCTCACCTAGTTGACTATTTTTCTCCGATGCGTGAAAACCTTTCATTGTTCATAATAATGCAAAGCACTCAATTGGTGACACTCTAGTAATCCTGTCAACCATCGACATGAATACGATAATAAAACACCGATTCCCAGTCCAGCCTTTGCGAAATGGGGACAGGCCCTGGAATAATTTCGCTAACCAAGCTCGACAAACATCTCTTGAAACCCGCCGGGTGCAAATCACAAAATATACCCAAGGGCCAGCCTGGTTTCCATCGCATGGTTTCTCAAAACAGACCCAAAACTACGCTGAGAATAATTGATGGTATCCACGTGTGATATCGACAGAAATTATACGTAGAACCTGGACTGCTGGGCTCATACATGGCGGCCTGAGCGATAAGTCTCGTAGAATTGGTCTCATTAAACGGTGGAGAAATTGTTTCTCGTAGCTCAGAGGTAATCCTACTGGGAATTTCAGGGTTGGTTACTGGTGGGAGGGGGCTAGTAGTGCTAGAGGGCAAAAACCATCAGTTCCGGATGCGTGATGATCATCCCGCTAAAGCCAGACTCAGACATAGGACAAGCTTGGAACTTGCCTCTCCATAAGACAGCCTTGAACACAAACTAATAAGCTCAGAGTAACCCCACCAACGAGGGGATCCCCTCCGATGCAAATCATCGTGCATCTGATTACAATCCCAAACTCCTCCGCACGAGAACCCTATCGATAGAAACTAAGGTAAAGGACTAAATGGATTAGAGGGGAACGAATGCACAAACCAGAGACAGGAAGCAATCTGATAAGCAGTCTTCGCGACCTTCACTAAAACACAAAGCGTTGCATATATGTGCTTCCATATCTGAAGATCCCAAACTAAATATGGAATAGTCGTAGTCATGCTCGCTCTCACAGCCGGCATATAGGGAATCTGGCGGAATCGAATGTGGAGAGGTGGCATCAGGCTTGGAGTGTAGAGGGGGGCGATACACAGTTCCTACAGAACATCCTCTCCCGTACCCACCTCTATCAATGAACCTCGATTGTGGGCGCACGGGGCATCTTTCCCAACAACCCTCCTAGACCAAAAATTGTAACCCCATAAGAATATCCCTTAGGAAATTAGGAGACGAGGGTAGCAACACGTACGAAGCCTGCCCATAAGCTCTACCACACTTTTCAGGATCCTCGCAGACGACCGTAGGAGAGTAAAAGTCGGACATCTCAACTAACGCCGACCTCTTTGAATGGGGGTAATAGGATCTCAGAAATTCTCCAAAGTACTGATCGAAGCACTTGGTTCGACATTCAGCAAAGGCGGTAAGATCGGCGCCATCAGAATTCTCCGCCAAACAGTCTGCCTAGACGGGTGTTAGAATATAGCAAGAAAGGGGGGAGGGTAGCTAAGGAGACATCGGAGGGAACTGCATACAATACATTGCTCAGCCGCCGCAACGGACTGGGGTGAGTAGCTCTGTTCCAAAAAGAGTACAAGTAAGGCATCAGTTTGTGTCTAGGAAATTGTAGCAAACTTGAATTTAAGTGCTCACTGGATGCTTGAGACACGAAGACTCGCAGTTGGGGTCACCAATACGATGCGTCCAACATATCTCAGCACACATTCCGCTTTCAGTAGCGCTTACGAGCACCGTGGGGAGAAGTAAAGTAAGAGATAGAGAGTTCTTCATCGAAACGGGAAGAGAAGTTTATTAGAGATACGGGACAAGATTTCCACGAGGGGAGCTCCGGTAGAAGAAACGGTAGAGGATAAGGAAGCTGGGGTTGGATGTTGGACAATTGGAACTCTAATACCCGGTACTTTAGAAGAGAATGGCTGAATGGGTAAACTGAGTAAGGAGATTGTATGATAAGAGGTTGGCGATGGGGGTGCACGTGGTTGAGCGGAGGAAATAGGAAACATGGTCAGGGGAGATCGAAGGGTATTTATTGCAGCAGAGCCGGACAGGCTAAAAGATTAACTGAAGGTAACGAATTGCATCGTGTCCCAGGACCGCGTAACCATCAGAATACCGGTACTTGGTGGGAAACGCAACAAGATGTGGGTGAAACGCAATCATTTGTGGGCATGAAGCGTAATCCTATGTATGATATTTAATACCTAGAGGCTAGTATGATATCATAACTAAAAACCAATACCCACCTCAGCCCTGGCAACTCGTAACGTGCCTTAATTTAAAGCTGCGCCTTCATGCGTTCAAACGTCACATTGTTAGTAATACTTCCAATGCCCTCAATTCCTACCTCAACGATATCTCCATCTTTAAGCCAGCATTGTGGCTTTCTTCCCATCCCAACACCCTGCGGACCAATAGAGAGGAGCAGCTTAGCAGCAGTAGTATAATAACTTATCACTCTGACCGCGAAAAACTTACGTTCCGGTAAACACAACATCCCCTGGCAGAAGTGTTGTTCCTTGCGAGAGGAATGATAGTGTCTTGGCGACGGAGAATATCATATCCGCAGTTGAGGAGTCCTGAACAGTTCGCTCATTTACCTGTACAGGTGCGTTAATATATTCCGCAGACAGGCAAAAAAATATCTACCCCTGGAATCATGAGGATAGGCATGATTGATACCTTGGTGGAGATGCGTAGTTTCTGAGGGTCTGGTATAAGAGAAGGGGAAATGATGGCCGGCCCAATCGGGGCCCATCCATCAAATCCCTTGCCTAAAGACCTAATTTCGATTGGCTTGGTTGTATAACACATATGGGTTAACCCCTACCATTGGCCGCCACCCTTCTTGAGTTGCCAGTCTCTGTGGCTGATGTCATTTCCAGCACAGTATCCGAGGACGTAGTCCAGAGCACTACTCTCGGAAACATCTCTAGCCTCTTTGCCAATTATGACCACGAGTTCGCATTCGTAATCGAGTCCGGGTTCGTCCTGAGCTGCTTTCGGAATCGGGATTGGGTCTGCATTTTCGGCGTCAAGAATATATGAGCGGCTCACGATGGCTACCAAAACTGGAGAAGTTGATTACCTGAAGGTCCAGAAAGTGAGGTAATCGGCTTATACTAAAACATAATCAGCACGATCCCTCAATTAACTGCATAATCTCCAACTCACAAATAGCACAGGAAACCTTGGAATATCCATATTTGACTGCCAACCCGGTGTTAGCCATAATTGGCTTTCATTAACAGAGCCAAATGAAGCTACCTCCTTTGCGTGCTGGGCGTAATTAAGTCCCAAGCACCTGATCGTCTTTGTATCCTTAAAGGCGAGCGGGGTCAAAAGTTTGTTAACATTCTATCGCAAGGTCAGGACAACTGCCGCTCCCGGGATCTGGGAGCAAGCTTTATCGCACCAGGACCTGGTCAGTCACTTTGTATCCCAGGGATAAGATATCGCCCTCAATAACACGGGCCTTAGCGACCCTCGAGACGTCACTAATCCCGGTAGGAAGAATCGCCTCCCCATAATACGTTCCCCCATCGGCAGCAATAAAGCGGATAAGGCGCTATCAACATATCCAAGTTAGCTGCAGAGCTCCCGGTCACCATATTCTCCTCTCGAAGACCTAGAAGGCTAGTAACGTTAAACCCATTACTTACCGAGAATCTTGACATGGCCAGAAGCTACTATTCGTGTTTGTGGTTCTAAAACGCTTCAAATTCGATAAATAACACCTCGTGTGTACTCGAGTACTCGTAGAGAGAGGTGAGGTTGCTCAAAGCAATACGAGCACAATACCTTACCAAGACCCGGTGAACGCTGCGCCGAGAGGAGAAAAACGGACAAATCGCCCAAGCTCCCGAAATGCCCCGGGCGACAGGGGCAAGAAGGTCCACACAACGTGCGCCAAGGTTTCCACAACCACACAAAAGTCCAACATCAGAAAAATGAAACGATCTGGAATTCAGCGAGATGTGCTTGCTCTGTACAGGCTTTGCCTGAGAGAGGCAGGGAAGAAGCCTAAGGTATTAACGATCCTTCCCGCGTCTTTTTTTGTTCCCGCTCCTGACCCTGTGCGGTGCTCCGAGAACAGAAAGTTCAAGACAACTTTCGGAATTATGCGAGGTTTGACGAGATCCCCGCCTTTGGCAATTCCACCGTACCCGTGCATGCAGAATTCCTAACAGCGAGAGGGGCACAGAGAAAACTTCCGAGCACATCTCGACATCGACCGGCGGGACTTTGCAACGATCGAGCACCTCCTCCGAGTCGGGCAGAGAAAACTGGAGGTCTATTCGCAACCAGGGATAAAGAATATCGCCTGATAATAACACACCAAGCACGCTCAATCAATCCCTTACCCCACGATACGATAGGCAATTGAAAATTGTGATTTTTTAATTTCTCCTCAACTTATCCCTTGTCCATTACCTTTTTTTTTACACAACCTCCAAATTCTAAGACAAATGTCACAGCTGGCCTAGTATTCCATCTCTCCGTTCTGACCCAGCTCTCCGTTCCATGCCAGAGAGCACTGGAGTACCCCAAAGGTATCAAAAGAGCGTATCGCACTAGCAGCGCACCGTGCCGAGGAACCTTGTTACCCCTTATCCGTGAACACTCACCATCCTCAGCCCGGCAGCTAGATAGATAGTCGGCTGCTGGCCGTGTGGGTATCCAGCAGTGACCAGCACAAGCACAACCTTGTTGAAGATCTTGAGATGCAAATGCTTGGGAAGCTGTTCCTGTACAAGACATGGTTTATTTTGCTGGTTAACTATCCCGTCTTGTACGAAAGCGTCTCCCCGGGTACTTGTATAGGGAATAATAAACTTACTCGAGTACTGACTGTACTTCATAATATGCATAATATGCTCGTCTAACTATTAAGAAGGTAAGTGTGAGCTGATCTAGGGTAAGAATACGGTGAGAGAGAGATTGTGGGATCCCTTGGGAGATAATAATAGGAGAAATGGCCTGAATATGGCGCCCGTTTTCCTTTTGGGTTGGAGGTATAGGTATATGCAAGTATCATGTCTTGAAAAGGCGGTCATAGGTATCATAACGCACGCCATCCAACAATCGCCGCCAAGATATCTCAGTCACAAAAAGTCGTGCACATCTGCAAACCTACCTGCCGCTAATACTTGTATGATACAGGGTACAGTACAGCGCAGGCATAAAAAAGTAGTACTGTACCTCGTACAGTACAGCACAGTGAAGTACCTCTTAGACCACATCCTCACTATGCAGTCCCCTGCCCTCAAAGGTTAAATGTCTTTGACCATCACTCCTATAAACAAGAAAAAAATGTCATGGTATGACAGGTGAGAGAGCAATCTCTCTATACATAGATAATAAAACACTACATGAGGATATTGATCTCTTGAATAAGCCACTACCAGTAGTGGACTTTCAAAGCAGATCAATGAGAACAGCATTAAAAATGATCCCAGTTAAGAAGTTTAGATAATATGCTCAGCAACCACCTGCAAGTATTTGGGTTAGTCTAATGGTAAACATCTACATGATTCACCAAGATTTCCCTTCTCAATTCCATAAAGAAGAAACACCGATCTTCTGAACATTTCCTTCTCAAGCGCACTACCTCTATTGAGACGTTACTTATGCACCGTACCATTCTTTATGCTTGCACCTTCTGCCGCGAGTACGTACCTCGAGCACACGAGCACATGTCTCGCACGAGTAGCCTCTGCGCTGCTCACGAGAAGCAATTCTACACGAAAGGGGTACCGTATCTATGATACATTGGGGGGGGCGGGTTTGGTGAAAAAAAAAAAAAGAGGTATTGCCCTATGATACCGGTACTGTACAAGTACTATGGCGCACAAAAGACTGCAGTACCGTACTATACTTGTAGATTTCCCTTCCAATTCGAGCCAATTCATCTACCATAACTGGTTATTCACGATGTTGGCCCCGGCTTCGAGCCACGTCACTACAATCGGTCACTGTTTTTCGTTTTTTTCTATGGTGCTACACTGAGTACAGAATCGTACTATGTGCTTTAGGGCACAGCATCGGAGGCTCAACCAATTGCCCAATTGGCGTGGCTCGTTAGTGCACGTGATGTGGTGAGCATGCCCTAGGCCCTATCTCGACCGAGAAGACGTTCAGAAAGGTTTTAATGCTTTCTCTAGAGTCCTATGACACCATGGGCAGTGTATTGTAGCCTAATCGTAGGTGTTGATGGTCAGAGAGAGAAAGGGCTGGCAGAGTGTTCGAGCACCCTCACCAAGCTACACCACACAATCACTGAAACACCCAGCATATCGCATTGGGATCCCCCCTCCTTCATATTGTAAGCTCCATCCTTCTTCTTTTCCTTCATCAAGTTACTTCCACTCTCGTAAGCACCGTCCCACACCTTCAATACAGTAATAATGTAGTTATCCCCTCATCAACTCCCCAATTGGGCGCCCCTGATCGAGCGATATACCGTGGCCAATCCCCAGCTTCAGTGATGAAATCTGCCATACCCACCTTGAGCGTGCTCGGCTACCTAACGAGCTGCCCTTTCTTCCCGCCTTCACCCCGCCACCAAGCATCATTGCCACCACAGTCACTCTTCAGGTTACGACATCTTGACGGGTACGGTGGTGGTACAGTACAGGTACAATAAAGTGTAGTATCCCGCCCTTGACGCCATCGCATTGTTTGCTGCGGTCAGCAAGCAAGTAGGCATGCTTGTTTGCTACGATGGGATATAAGTACTTGCACATGTACATGTGCATGCTACCCTAGCTGTTTGCCATCTACCGTATAGTACCTGTTCCTGTGCTTCTTCCATTTATCCATCTTCGCATCGTGATACGTTAACACGCTCCCATCCACTAAGTTAACTTACTAACACTAACATCCACTTGTCAGCCTCATCTATATCCCTTCAGGTATGAAACCGCAATATCAAGCTGACGAGCTGAGCTTTAATGTCGGTAACTCCCCTATCTCCTTTTCACCGTACCGTATTCTCTTCTATGGAATTCCGTCTCGGTTAGTTAGTATGGCGGTAGGGGAGGTGGGGAAGAAGGGTTGTCGTGCCGGCGTAGGGCTGAAAGCGCTATGTCGCCGATGGGGTATATGAAAACGAGAAAGAAAAGAAAAGAAAAAGAGGATAGATGGCATCTTGAATCAGGCTGTTTTCCGTATTATATCATGAGAACACTAAGTCATAGTGCGCCGTTCTCTTTGGCAGATAAAGCTGAGTGAGATTCCGATCGGGGAAGGGGGGAGAGGTGGAGGGGCGGGTTGTGTGTTCTTTGTAAAACATACGATATTACGTGCTGTACTGTGCTCGTGGTGGCTTAATGCAAAATCAATTGTTCGTTGGAGTGGGAACATCCGAACTGTTTGTGATGGGTGATGTGCGAGGGGGAAGGGAAATTGCGAGCCTTACTATACAGTATGTTTTTGCTTTTCCACACTTCTTGCTAAAAATTGTAGAGCTATGATACCGGTATGGTAAATAAATTATATTGAAGGTATGGTGCAGAACCGGCAAGGTACTACTATCTCGGCGAGGGATCTTGATGTTCGACCATCGCTGGCTGCGTACTGTACATGAACAGTACAAACTTGCAATCTCCAGGCAGGCGGGAGCAAAGGGAGCTGATGCAGTACTGAGCCCACGGGTTATCCCAAACTGTGGGACTGATCAGTGGGCACTGTATGGCATAAATTCTAACAGAGTATGCTTTCCAGCCGCCTTCTGCCGATTTATCACAATATGCTCATCGGATTAAGGGAATTGCCAAGTGTTATCTTGGTTATTTATATATCATACAGACTATCGACCCAGAAGCACGAGGATTCCGGATGGAATATTCTCTTCTCTCCGGAGTTGGGCCATTGTCAAGCTTGGGGGGGAGGGGGGTAACAGTAGATCGTGTGTAAGTCACGGCGGACAAGTTCCAAACATGGAAAATAGTTGCTTAGGGAAGATTTTTCACAAGCTTTGCATGGCTGCACTTTTGATTGCCGGCAGCTTTCCTTTGAATAGCGAAGGGGAAGGGGAAGGGAAGCTGATTCCGATGAGACACTTAAGTGCAAGCAAGTGGTGAATGATATGACGTTACCGAAGATACCCCATGCGAACAATCTTGAATACCGAATTTTCAGTTTTATTCTTTTCTCATAATATTATTATCTTGCCATAAAAGAAGGCAGAGCAAGAGTTTGTGCGGGGTTTTTCCCCCCCCCTTTTTTTTTTTGTTCGGATTGATGCCCTATTTACAGGTGCATAGTCGCATGCGTAGGGATGGATAAGCGAGCAAGATTGATCGAAGGATACCGGTATCTGGTTAAGAACTGGAGCGGAATGGGCGTTAGGATGTTAGGTCTACTCAATATAATATATGATAAATATGTTACTTTTTACAGGATTACCCCTACAAGTACAAGTAGAAGGTCTGCCTATCATTCGTCTTTCTCCATCCTCCTTTTTACTTGATACACTACTTCCTTCCTCTAGAAGGGAGCAACAGTCGATCGCATCGAGAGAGTTCCAATCATCAATCTGGGAAAACCACAAGGCAGCATCTTATGTATTAATAGTTCACAACAGGATCAGCGGCAAGTCATGCTTGAAACCTCGGATCCAGAGAGTCCTCCCTACACTCCAGTTGCTTATGGAGAAAAGAGCTGAACAGGCCGCCTAGGGACATTATACATGAGAATTGGTCTCCATTAGTTGTAACTCTGCGAGGATAGAGGAAGAACCAGATCGGGCTCCGATTTCTAGAGTATCGTATCCGGGAAGGTACCGGGGCTCTTGGCAGATTGGCAGGCGTTGTGGTAGACGAAGCGCGCCCACCACCGGCCGAAACTGGGGGTGCAGGGAGGGCACGATATCCTTGCGGTAACTGTACAGTATCATAGTGGGGAGCCAAGTACTCGAGCAAGTGTTCAAGTACGACAGGGTAAGTTAAGAGGTGGCTAGTCGATTCAATGGGTCCCCAAGCCCACTCTGGAGACTCCTCCCGTTGCCCCACGGCTCAGCATGCATGATGGATGGGAGAGGAGGGGACGGGTGGTGGTTGCAGACTAACTTGAATACCACACTGTGTTGTAAAAGCTGATAATGGTGGTGGTGATGGTGGTGTGAATTAGCTATGATACAGTAAGGTTGGCGGTAGAGGTGTGCCTTTGGCCCAAGCTAAAAAATAAAAATAAGTACGTTGTGCAGGGCAGGGAAGCTAGCAGCTTCACATCCACACCCACACCCATCAGGGCTCACTCACAACAATCAGGTCAAGACACAAACAGAACAATGCTAACTCCACAAACCATTCCCCCCCCCTGCTGCCCCCTCCAACTCCCCCCCTCTTCCACTACAGTACTTAAGGCCTTGCTGCCCCTCCTGTTGACTCCTTTCTTCCTCTCGCTCGACCAACTGTATCATCCCCACCTAAAACCTTTAAAGTCCTCAGTTCCCCTCTGCTCTCCCTCTCGCCCCTTATCCTACTGCTATCGATCAACATCCGAGTCGTCAGCTTTTTTCTCCACTCGATTCTTTGATTGTTCATTGCTGGTCCCCCTCCACCCAGAGTTCCCCCTCGCCATAATTGACCCTTTTGTAACATCGATACTATCCATCACCAAATCATTCAGAATGTGGTATGCATGATAATTTTGTCCTTGGTTTTGCATTGATGACAGAGTTCTTCAAGTTTCGGATGAAAGGAAAAACTAACTCAAATAATTCCAGTGGAATCTTCGGCTACATCAATTACCTGGTTGAGAAGGATCGCAGGTACATCATTGATACATTGATCAATGGTAAGCCCCCCAAATTCTTGAGACTCTTGATAGACACAATGGCCTGGCATACCTCGCGTTATTCAATTCCGTTACCCTGAGGACAAACCTAATGCATTTGCAGGTCTTTCTCGTCTTGAGTACCGCGGCTACGATTCGGCGGGTATCGCAATCGATGGTGACAAGGAGAATGAGGTTTTCGCATATAAAGAAGTGGGAAAGGTCGCAAAGCTCAAGCAACTCATTGATGAGGCTAAGCCTGACCCGAACGCTACATTTGTCTCCCACGCCGGAATCTCACACACTCGGTGGGCTACTCATGGACAACCCTCGCGTGTAAACTGCCATCCCCACAGGTATGATCTGCCATTCCCGCTTTGGGGGAGCAATGCAAGAGAGGATACCGGTCGCTGATGACAGGCAATAAACTTAGGAGTGACCCCACATTCCGATTCACGGTTGTTCACAATGGTATCATCACAAATTACAAGGAGCTCAAGGCTCTCTTGGAGAGTAAGGGTGAAGTATTCGAGACCGAGACCGACACAGAATGTATCGCAAAGCTTGCGAAATATATTTATGATCAAAACCCAGCTATCGATTTCACCACCCTTACCAAGTCGGTCATTGCCGAGCTTGAGGGAGCCTTCGGTCTGCTCTTGAAGTCAGTCCATTATCCTCATGAGGTTATGGCTGCTCGTAAGGGCTCTCCTTTGGTCATTGGTGTCAAGACCCAAAGGAAAATGAAGGTCGACTTCGTCGATGTGGAGTTCTCTGATTCCGCCCCACTTCCCGCCGAGCAGGCCTCGCATAATGTTGCCCTTAAGAACCTCAAGAATGGCCCACAGAACACCCTAGCCCCCCCAGACAAGAGCCTTCTGCACAGGTCTCAGTCCCGCGCTTTCCTCTCAGATGATGGTACGCCAGTTCCTGCGGAATTCTTCTTGAGCTCGGATCCGTCAGCGATCGTCGAGCACACCAAGAAGGTTCTTTACCTTGAGGATGATGATATTGCTCACATTCACGAGGGTCAATTGAACATTCACCGGGCTGGAAAATCTGGTGGCGCCTCTGCTATCCGCTCAATCCAGACACTCGAGTTGGAGTTGCAGGAGATCATGAAGGGCAAGTTTGATCATTTCATGCAGAAGGAAATTTTCGAGCAGCCCGAGTCCGTTGTCAACACCATGCGTGGCCGTTTAGATGCCACGAACAAGAAAGTTACTCTTGGTGGCCTGAGACAATATCTTAGCACCATTCGCCGTTGCAGGAGAATAATTTTCATTGCATGTGGCACATCGTATCATTCGTGCATGGCTGTTAGGGGTATTTTTGAGGAATTGACCGAGATCCCAATTGCCGTTGAGCTTGCTTCCGACTTTTTGGATAGACAAGCACCAGTTTTCCGTGACGGTGGGTTCAGTTATGAGATCCTATTCAAGCACATGTGCTAATGATCGCTAGATACTTGTGTCTTCGTTTCGCAATCTGGAGAGACCGCGGATTCCCTGATGGCACTTAAGTACTGCTTGGAGCGTGGAGCACTTACTGTTGGTATCGTCAATGTTGTCGGATCTTCAATCTCCCTTCTCACCCACTGTGGTGTCCACATCAATGCTGGTCCCGAAATCGGTGTTGCTTCCACCAAGGCCTATACTTCACAATTTGTTGCTTTAGTCATGTTTGCGTTGTCATTGAGTGAGGATCGTGCATCTAAGGCTAAGCGACGAGAAGACATTATGGACGGTTTGACCCGCATTTCAGACCAGTTTAAGCAGATCTTGCAGCAAGACCAGGCCATCAAAGCGATGTGCTCAAAATTCTTCCACAATCAGAAGTCATTACTCTTGCTCGGCAGAGGAAACCAGTTCGCCACTGCCCTCGAGGGTGCTCTCAAGATCAAGGAAATTTCATACCTCCACTGCGAGGCTGTCATGTCCGGAGAATTAAAGCATGGTGTGTTGGCATTGGTTGATGAGAACCTCCCTATCATCATGATTTTGACGAGGGATGAGATCTTCAAGAAATCTCTAAATGCTTACCAACAAGGTATGAGGAAGCTCCTTTATCCGTTGTTCCGGTTTGCTGACAATCTACTTCGCTAGTTGTTGCTCGTGGTGGTCGTCCGATCGTTATTTGCAACGAAGCCGACGAGGAGTTCAAGAACGAGAAGTGCGAGAAGATTGAGATGCCCACGACCATTGATTGTCTGCAGGGACTTCTCAATGTCATCCCCCTCCAGCTCATCGCTTACTGGCTCGCCATTGCCGAGAACCTGAACGTTGACTTCCCTCGTAAGTTTATATCTACCCCGCCTCCACCGCTTGAATGCACACGACTAACCCGCTGCTAGGAAATTTGGCCAAATCGGTCACTGTTGAGTAAAGATCTTGCAACGGGCGCCCCATTGTTGTTGCCGGCGATGTTGGATATCCAGTTTTTTGTTCGGGAACCTAGGCCTTTGCGTTTTTTTACTAATGTTTTACGAACGGTCAGATTGGTCAGATGAGCAGTCAGTATAGACTTGAAATGAAAAAAAGAGGGGGGAATCTCAGCGTTGATATGAGATCCATTTTCAAAAGAAACAAAAAAAAGCTTGCTTTTTCTTAATGATTGTGAATGTGGGACCAAGTAGTTAGGGAGGTTCTGTTGTGTACGTGAACTTGAACTTGACCCTTGCCTTGTGTCATGAGTGGACTAGCCTGTACAAGTACATAGAGAGAAGAGGTTTGGAGGGCTAGGAGAAGTATTTCAGCACCCGAACCTCAGCAAATGTGACAAATCTATATAGCCATCCAGAATACCCACTTACTGGTACTCCTTAAGAAATTATGCTGAACCTAACAGCCACTCTTCCTTGGTTGTTTACATACTAGAGTTCACACCACCTTGGTTCACGAACTATAAGTTCACATCTCGGACCAGAGACCACGCACCCACTTGAACTGGTTTATCTGGCCCAGCAGTGTAAGGGGGAAGGCTGTCGCGGCGGTTTCAATCTTCAATTCAGCTTAGCTAAGGCCCACTGGTGACTGGTTTAGGTTCAGGTTTAACCCCTATATATGCAAAAGAGCAAAAGCTGCACGACGTATCACACCCCACCCAACCGAGGCCATTAGCAGTTGTTTGTATAGACCCTGCAAGCGCCATCCCGATTATCGACTGTGAAAAGACCTACTACGATACCATCTCTTCTATGCTGTTGACTGAATCTGAGTGGATAGATGAGTGATGATCGGTGATTGGCCCGGCACTGTCCGTGTTCCAGGAATGCACTCACCACAGAAAGCGAGGAACACAATGAATTGCAGCCCCCCCTCCACCATTCCCTCAAGAGCCTCCCGGATATCCGAAGGGGGAAAGTATGTATCATAACCCGCTCGAGATCACTGCAGCCGCATAATCCAACACCAACCTATCCTAAATTCAGATTCCTACCCTACGCCTTCGAGAAGTCTCTGATCCGGCACCTCAATCACCAATCCAAGAAATCCCCATAGGTCGTACAAACACGAAGTCACGCCTCTTCAGGAAATAAACCGGGGAAATCCTGCTGGAACACCCAACCAGAGCTGCCTGTGCTACCGGTATTAAAATAAAATGGGAAAAAAGGCCATCCATCACCCCTGGTATTTATTATCCCGATGACAGATTTTTAAAAACCAGAGACCGTTCGTCGGAGAAGGTTTTTCCATTCTTCACTCATCTCCCCGTCTTCAAAATAATTCGCAGCAGGTGTCGACCCTCACTTGGCTGGCAACACCACGATAAACCCAGACGAAACCTATTATCATACATACCCCACCACTACTAGAGGATCTCGCATCCGCCACACCTCATCCCCCGTAATCCGCAAACGACGCAAGCGCCAACGAAACGAGACGGGATGTGCATGATAAAGGTCCGCCCAGAGATTGAGGAAGAAGTAGTGGTGCCGGCGAGGCCTGTGGGCCACCACCGTCGGACGGGAAGTCGCGATAGCCGAATCCAGGAAACGACCGTAGTTGAAACGATCAAAGCCCCACCGCCACCACCCTCAACCCTCTCCCTCAGCAACAACCCCGGAACTACTACGATAATCCAAGCTCCCGAGCCACCAGCGTCGATAATTGGCAGCGCTGCCGACAGCGAAATGGTCCGGCATCATCACTACCCTTATGACTCGCCGAGAGCTAGCGTCGTGAGTGCCCGAAGTCGGGACTACTACGTCGACTCGAGTGCGTATGCTGCACGATCGCCGAGGAGCTCGTATCGGTACATTGACGCGCGTGGATCTGGGAGGGTGGATGGGGTCGGCGGCGTTGGTGGAAGCGGAAGGAAGGAAATGGATTACGTGCGGGGGGATAGGTATGGTTATAATAATTACCATGGGAGGAGGAGTGGTAGCATGAATTACGTCAACCCGAGGCATTCTACGGCTTCGCATAGGTCTGCGCGGTCCATGAGGGAGAAGGTGGTTGTTGTTGATGAGTATGGGAGGGAGAAGTTTTATGGAACCGTGTGAGGGAGTGGAGGAGCGGGGCTATCCCATGATACCCTTTTATTTCCCCCTTTTCTTCTAAAAGAAGTCTTTCTTCATGTTTTATCACGAGTGTTTACGAGTACGGCGGGTTGATGGGCGGAGCAGAATTTCGTTGAAAGGGTAGGGGGGGGGGGGTGCGGTGCATGGTTTCCTGCTAGGGGTTATGAGCGCTGTGAGCGTGGTGGGCTACTCCTGTTCCTTCCGCTAGTAGTGTTGGCGTGAGTGCATATATGCCGGTTTGGCTATGTCAGGATAATAAATTTGATTGATGGTGCTTCATGGCTTCTACCTGCTGTATGATAGAACAATGTAATTTTGGCGTATACTGTGCTATATTATATTGGACGTTTGTCGTTAAAGAACAGCACTCGAGTACATGGTTTCAGCCGAGCGTATACGGCGATATGTCTGGTATCGCATGTATAAACCGTTTTGCTTTGACCGGGATGCACCAGACTAGACTGCCAACTTTTCACAAACTCTACAAGCTATTTGTCAACTTATCAATTAGTCGCGGGCAATCATGTTAATTGGACTTTAATCGCTCTAGTGGCATCATCCGCGCACCTTCAACAACACAATGCTCAAGCTGGCCCCAACGGCACCCACTCAATATCTCCCCCCTTGTCATCGCACATCAATCTCTCCCATTTCCCTGCTCAACTTCTGTAGGCCCACCCCTGGGCGGTAGTACTGGCCTCCCGACCACCGGCAGGGTGCTCACGCGCTTTAGCGGCGGTGGGGGTAGCGAGCGTGCCTGTATCGCACCGCCGGGAATATGCATATCCAGCCCTGCCCTCTGCGCATCCCTCGACAAGACTGCCGGCTTTCGAGGAACTGTTGGCGGTGGGTGCTTTCCTACTTTTCCGGGCTGCGGATGGGAGGTTTCTAGTGATGTTGTTGATGAGTTTATGGTGGAAGTGATGGCGGTGGTGGTGATAGGGGGAGTTGGAGGTGGGGCCTTGGGCATCGTGAAAGTATTTGAGCGTGCAGGGAGGGGAGGTAGGTCCACGGGGTTGAATGGTGGGGGTAATTTCCTTGGGGCGCTTTTCGAAGGGCGAGGGGTTAGTGTTGGGGGGGTTGGGGTGGCTGTGGTGGCGGGGGGGATTTGTGATTGTTTTTGGTGTGGTGGTGCCGGCAGTGTTGGGGGGAAGTCGGATTTGCGGATCCAGTCTGGTTCGGTGGCTGTTGTGAACGGGTTTGTCGAGCGTTGGGGGTTCGGGGCATAGTCGGGGCCAGGGGGCTTTACTGTCGATTTGGCGGGCATTCCTGCCCGAGTGTTAGTGGGCGTTAGGGGAGAGAGGGAATGGAGGGGTACCGTCATTTAGCCACCATTTTCGACTATCGGAGCTTGGTGGTAGTACTGGTGCCGTTAGTTGGGGTGACGGAGAGAGGAGACCAGTTGCACCACGTACGGCCAGATTCAATGGGCTCAAAGTCTAGTAAATCGTCTTCATCTCCCGATGAATCCTCTCCCGGGCCTGCCAGATGGCCAACTTCTGCACGCAGCTTGGTATAGATTTCCTTGCTTAACTTCTCTTTTGCGGCTTCATCCACTACAGAGACCGCGCATTGGAACGTGGCGTAGACGGGTCTGTGATCTGAAAAGCGGAGAGGAACAGCACCGTAAGACAGCTGCCGTAGATTCTTCCCTCTGCGAAGCACTCGGTCACACCAAGCTGGTATTCTGGCCTTCTCGCTGGTGAAAGGAGTGCGGTCAGCCAAACCCGTGAAGGCCTATCACACAAAATGGGCTGTTGGGGGTTTACGAGGTATCGTATCTGTCCGTTCCAATATCGTACTTGTAGGTGGGGTCAAAGGTCAACCTTGCTTCTGAGAAATAGGGAAAGGCAAGTCCGGCAATCATTTGGAGGTTTAACTGTGGATTTGTCAGTTTGAAATATGAAATGCTATAGCTATGGGCGCTACCTGGTCGTTATCGTATAGGGTCTGAAGATCGCCGAGTCCTACCAATTTCCGGACCTTCTCATCGGGGAGTCCGATCCTGTAGTTAAAATCGCCAAGCCATATGACTGTATCATGATCATCTATAGTTCGGCCCCGCTGGAACCTTAGTCCATGCGCGATGGTCCTATAGTCTCGGTTTCGTTCTTCGTAGTTCGAAAATCCAGCAGCAAGATGTGCCGTGACGAAGCAGAGCCGAGTATTTGCATATTCCATGCGGATGGCTACAGCTCCTTTGTTCCCAGCGACACCCGACATACCGGTCTAATGGGGATAGTGTTAGGAAGCTCTTGGGCGCAATCAATACCTTCAAGTGAAAATAACTTACCTTTTTCAAACTCCCTTCGACATTCCTGACCTCGCGAATCGCACTGGCCTTTACATATATTAGGAGGGCTGCGCCAACAAGCTGTCCTCCTCGAAGAAGCACGTATTCTTCACCGCCAGTAGCTCTAGCATGCGAATTGAGTGCTTTGAGTACGGCTTGCTCCCACAATTGCCTTCGAGCGGGATCTGTAGACATGATTTGCTGTGGACTTAATTGAACAATCTCCTGGAACCCTACAACTACAAGCTCAGGGTGCAGCGGGGAATTTTCCAAAAAGGGTGGACACAGCCATTGGGAAAGGTCATCATTCATGCCGGACGTCTGGCCATTAAGGTTGAATGTGCCAACGTAAATATGAATATCCTTTTCGTGAGAATATTCTATTTCTCTGTTAAGGCACAGGGTGCGTTAAGACGTGACTAGCGATAAACAAGAACCTCCGCAGGAGCAGCCTACCGTTTACTCAATTCCGCGGTAACATAATCACTAACAGGGTCGTATAGGTACACAGAATTTTGACCAACTAATCTGCCCTATTGATGGAATTAGTCTTGAGAGGAAACCATGAGAACATCCACAGGCAATTTTTTGTTTTCTTGCTGGGTGTAAAGAGATTAGTACCAATAACACATCGATGGTGTTCTGTTTGTCTTTATCGGCAAAATTATTAATATAAATCCTGGCAGCGCTCTTCCGTGCATCAGCGATTGCGCCGGCGAAACTCATTTTTCCTGTGCGAGTAAAACTTGACTTTAAGGCACCTGTCCCGGCATAAATTTTGGAAAGTGCCTTGCACAGAAGGTTAGCACCGCAGCTAGAATTAGGAAATCGGTTCTCACATCACCATTGTCGGCCCATAGAGTGGAATGACGAATCCAGAATTCATGCCCAAAGTTTTTACCAGTCTGTTCGAGGAAGGATTCAATTGCCGTTTTACTTAATATTCCCTGTACAAGATTTGTCCGATCTAAGCAATCGAGGCAGTTCGTCCTGAAGACACCATCTTGCCGCAGCATGACAAACTCTGTTTCCTTTTGGCCTCTTCTATTAGCTCCACGATTAGATCTGCGGCTGCTGCTTTCCATTAAAAAAAAACCAAAGGAATCTGCTGAAGGTTCAACAATGCGGCGTATCATGTTGGCTGCCTCATAGCCAGAAGGTCCTTTCGTCTCTGCATGAAAATCATATTCGGTAGCTTCCAGAAGTGAAGAGTTACCAAGCGCATTACGTTTCTCGCCCGGCCCGCTGGTTGTTAGAGGGGAGTGTTTGATGTGGTGTCTAAGGCGGGAGGACAGTTCTACCTCACCGGTCTTGGTCCGGGAGAGCAGATTGACGACATGGATTGCACCATACTTTAGCGAGATTGACTCCAAATGTTTGTCAAACGCTGGTTGGGTAGCCTCGGAGGATCTCGTAATTTGTATCTTTTGCTGATTTGGGAGTAAGCCAGTCTGCTGCTCCCAGAATACTAACTCCACAAAACTGATTCAGCAGCTGATACAAAAGATGAGAAAAAACTCGGCCAAATGAACGTACTCGGTATACTGCCCCGGATTTGGCAGTAGCTGAAACCAATGCTCACGTTTTGAGACTCGGGACACGGGTCCCAGATAACAGTCTCCGTTTCGACGAAATTTGCTACATGCCCATCGTCATCCATTCCACGAGAGTTGAATCGGGTGCCAGCCCTCCTGCAACTCAATCGGCTGATAATTGTCAACGTAGTAGCTAAACCGGCGGATCTGGGCTCAGCTGAAGTCAATGGGCGTGGAATTGTTAGGGACTCTACAAAGCCACGAATGGTACTCGTGAGAATATAAGAAGCATCTAACTCCGAGCGCTCCCGATCAGAAAGGTGAGATCGAAAGCGAAGTAACGGACTAATCATGTAAGAATTCCATAAGAACGAAGGGTCAAAATTGTCGATGTCAAAATCGGCAGTGTCAATTGATCTGAAGTGAATCGACGCAAAGGTTAGTGGGCGCATTTGACAGAGATGACGGGACTCAATAAAGGCCATGGCTAAGAGCGGGCTATCGCCGCCTAGCATTGGCGCAATCAAATTCAGGGCGGGGCAGTGTGGGGGTTGTGTATGTTCCAAGATGGGTTGTAGTCCCTAGCGGGAAGGATTGCAGCTGACCTATCTTGAAGCCGGTTCGTAAGGTCAAAATCCCGAGAGTAGTAAAATGTTCCCCCACTAAGAAGCTTCCTCAGCGATAAACATGGGTGTTCTACTCCTACGTGCGGTTGACTCCGCCCTTGGTCCCAGCCGTCTGGATCCACGGGGTATGGGTTTACGTCGGAGTCAAGAAAGTCGTCAAAATCGGCACGATTGAGGCAGTCTGTTTGGAAAGTTGATTAAAGGAGCAAGCCCGGAAGTGGGGAGAGAGACCTACGAAAGTTAACCGCATGTATCCTAAAGACGTGTTCACCAGGGCGAACTGACGCGACCTCCCGAGCACTAGTAACAACACCAAGGAAAACATCACGATTAAGTGTAATCAGGCCAAGAGTGCCTAAGCAGGGCTGGCTCGATAAAGACCGATACCCGTCTAGGTCGACAGAGGCAAGATCGAGAAATTCAATTATGCATTTAGGAATTGGAGTAGTGGAGGAAGGACCATTAGTGCGTTCGAGGATAGAAGCAAAGGATGCATTGCTAGAGCTTTGCGCAGAAGAGGGTGAGGGTGAGTTTCGCAGAATTAAAGCATGGGAAGGAGTAAGGAGAGCAATCGACCTGTGTGGATGGTCTTTGATTAGGAGGTCGATCGGCATGATAGAAAGGGTGTGGTGCGAAGTGGAGAATGGGTTGAGGGACAAGAGCTCACGAGGGACTGGCGGGAGGGAGGCCACGGGGGCAGCGGAGAGATACTGGTCACGTGCCTGATCGAGGGAGACTAAGTTACCGGTATGCGTGGACCCTGTGAGTGCTTAAGGAGGGGACAATAGGGTGGGTTGTCGTGGCTTGGCGGCAACTTGTGGCCGCATAACTCTCAGAGAGGTGTGGCGAAACTTGGCACATCCTGGCATCAACAAAATGTCACATCAGGTCCTCAAAGTTCTCGAATGCGGTGAATTCGACCTTCGGGGTATTGCCATAGACCCGATGAAACGATAAAAACAAAGATTCTCCTTTATCATGCCAAATATGGTACGTCAGACCCTACTGTACTCGAGTATCTACTTAAGTAGGTTTCCTACGAGTACCAGTAGATTGAGACTACATTGAACGTTTTGAAAGGCACAGCGGTGAGAATGGGAAGCCCAAACCCAAATCAGTAACCCCGTGGCAACCCGTTCGGCTATCACTGATCTCCTGTGCCAAGCCTCCACGGGACTCGCTACCTTCCCCACCTCTCATCGACGGGTTCCGCCAGTCCGCATTCACGCGTTGCGGATATAGACGGTGCATCGCTATCTTCGCGGATCCTCAAATAGTATGCATAGTACCATGTCCACTCATCACCACACCTCCCCGAGACCTGCAGAGCACACACATCATGGTTATACGCCGTGAGTTTCTTTTGAATGGAGCTATAGCTAACGGGTATAACCCGTTGGTAGAAGAATTAAGGGATACGGAGTATCCTCAGCTAAAAGGTGCCTTTCACCCCCTAGTATCGCACAGGTATGTGTTGTTTCTGAGACTGATTGCTCAACTGTCTGCTTAGGAATCACATATCTGGACCATGCCGGAACGACCCTCTATGCGACCTCCTTAATACACTCCTTCTCTCAAGACCTCTGCACAAACCTCTACGGCAACCCTCACTCCCCATCACCCTCGTCTCAGCAGACCACCAAACGAATAGACGATGTCCGACACCGCGTGCTCCACCTCTTCAATGCCGATCCTGAGCAGTTTGACGTCGTCTTCTGCGCAAACGCCACTGCAGGAATGAAGCTAGTCCTCGAGGCATTCACAGCTCGAGAAGAAGGCTTCAAGTACCGATACCATGTGGATGCCCACACAAGTCTCGTCGGAGTGCGAGAGCTAGCGAGCGAAACTACCTGTTTCTCTTCCGACGCGGAGGTGGAAATTTGGTTGAAAGGGCTATGCCAGGATTCACCGGGAGGACTGTTCGGGTGGCCAGCGCAGTCCAACTTCTCCGGACGACGGTTACCGGGAGATTGGGCTGCGAGACTGAGGGATAATCGGCCGGGATGGTATTCCCTGCTGGATGCCGCAGCATTGGTCACTTCCACCCCGCTTGACTTGCATAATGCTCGGGTAGCGCCGGACTTCACTGTACTAAGTTTCTACAAGATGTTTGGGTTCCCAGATCTGGGAGCTCTGATCATACGGAAAGACTCAGCCGACATACTTAAGTCACGGCGTTACTTTGGCGGAGGAACGGTTGATGCGGTAGTGAGCAGAACCCAGAACTTCCATGCACGAAAGGTAGATTCAATCCACGCGCATTTGGAGGATGGGACCCCGGCTTTCCACTCTATCCTAGCATTGGGTACCGCCATTTCTACTCACGAACGATTATACTGTAGTTTTAATAATATTTCCCGTCATACCTTCTCACTCACCCAAGCTCTTCATGTACTGCTAAGCGAGCTTGTGCATCGGAATGGGCGTAAGCTCTGTCAGATCTATAGCCCGGGAGGGCACACCTCTTCAATAACACAGGGTCCTATAGTAGCTTTCAACATGCAACGCGCGGATGGGTCGTGGATTGGATATGCGGAGGTGGAAAAGTTGGCATCTGTCAAGAACATACATATCCGGACAGGGGGATTGTGTAATCCCGGCGGTATCGAAACATCGGTCGGCGTTGAACCCTGGGAAATCAAGCAAAATTATCTTGCCGGGCATAGGTGCTGGGATGAGCAGGATGTTATGCATGGTAAACCGACTGGCGCTATCAGGGCATCACTCGGGGCTATGAGCACTATCGATGATTTGATGGTGTTTGTCAAATTCCTGGAAGAATTTTATATTGATAAGGAGCCTGTTAGCTTGGCTCTCCAGGGGCCGGTTGGGAAGCCCGAGGCTGTGGTTGAGAGTTTGACTATCTGTACGTCCCTAAGCAGTGCCGCCTAATGACCTACTAACTTGGTTTAGACCCTATAAAGTCGTGCGGAGGCTTCAGGATACCTCCCGGTGAATGCTGGGAGATTCGACCTCACGGGTTTGCTTGGGATAGAGAGTGGTGCCTGGTACACTTGGGCACAGGATCAGCAATTGATCAGAAAAGGTTTGACACCCTCTTTCATTTCACTGGAACTACTTCTTTTCCTAACCATGTTTAGATACAATAAAATGGCTCTCATCCGCCCTAGGGTCGATCTCACATCTGGGTACCTGGAAGTCTACTTACACAAGTCCTCCGTTGCCCCGCTCAAGGTGCCTCTCTCCCTAGCCCCATCTGCAAGCTGCACCTTAAAGTCCAGTCAATCCCGAGTCTGCGGCGACAAGATCGCAGCCCTAACGTACACTTCCCCGCACATCACCGACTTCTTCACCTCTGCCGTCGGCGTCCCCTGCACCCTCGCACGATTCCCTGCCGCTTCAGAGAACCGGCACTTCAAGCCCCATCTCAAAGGATCGAGCCTGACCCAGGAGAAAGACGGCAGAATTGCACCAATACTCTTATCGAACGAATCCCCAATCCTCCTTATCAATAGCAGCTCCATAGACAAACTAAACGAGACAATTGGCCGTACTGGCGGGAAGTTAGCGAAGCCCGAAGTATTCCGCGGGAACATCGTCATCCGCGAAACAACCGTGGTCAAAAGAGCCTACGCGGAGGACTTTTGGAAGCATGTAAAGATTGGGCAGGAGCACTTTCAGGTAATACCCCGCTCTTAGCAATCGCTAGATGGCGGACTAAACGGAATGCTAGCTCCTCGGCCCCTGCCGCCGTTGCCACATGGTCTGTGTGGACCAGGAAACGGCAGAAAAGAATGAAGAGCCTTACGTCACATTGGCGAAGACCAGGAGGATCGATGGAAGGGTTTTGTTCGGACAGCATGCTGTGCACTTGCCACTCGAGAGCGCAGGTGTGGTTCCAAGGATTAGGGTTGGGGATGTTGTCAGAATTTTGCAGGATGGAGATGTGGAGGAGGTGGATCAGGGCAGTTTGGCGGGTCAGGCAGGGGTTGCTTGAAGATTTTTATTGTGCATTTCCCCACCCGTATCATAGTTTGTCTTCTTTGTTATGATACATGTAGGGTAGGCGCGCATCCACCATGGCGGGCACCATACCACCTCTACTCGGGTACTCACAGGGTGCCTTCGCCAGATTCCAAAGTAGGCGAGGGGGCGGCACAGTGTTGTATTCTACCTGTATCATATGCACCAGCACGAGTGCTTTTACTATTGTGAGAACTCGAATATAAGAGAAATGTGCTAGGATGTTGGAATTGCCTCTCGTAGTAAAGCGATGTCGATTGTGTGGATAGACTAGTGGTCGACGAACAACTACGCACTGTTTGTCGTACTGTCTATGGATATGCAATTTCATTGTATGAAAGGGGGCTCTGGGACTCGCTATTGGGAGAAGGGAGCGAGAAGTCCTCATATAGTACGTACATTTCTGTTTCCTCGGCCCTTCTTGTTCACGGCAATAGTGAACTCCATTTCCTCTTTCACCCACTCCCCCCGGTGCCAACACCCGCCAAAGAATGCTCGACCTTGATGAACCCCTCCGCAATGCCTACCATCAATGTTATTATCGCCATTGCCTAGTCCATCATACCTATTCTGTTCGTGCTCAGCCATATTCTCCGCTTCTCCGCTGGTTCCATGGACACAACTTCCTCCCACCTCTTTGCTACTGCCATATGTACATCTAGGAGCATTCTCAATCCGATGGGTAACGTTATCGCAGGCATCAATCCATTTACTATGAACGTCGTATAGATAAAAGGAAACGGGAAAGAAAAAAAGAAAGAGAAAAAAAAGGGTGTGAATGACGGGTAGCGATCTTCTAAGAATATCAGTTGTAAGTTTCTCATGAGATCCAATAACTTATAGCATGAAAAGGGTAGGGTACTAGATCAAATATTGAGAATTAGTACTTACAAGTAATTCTTAAAACTTCGTCATGAAACATGACCAAGATCTAGTTAAATCCATCAAAGATAAAAGTTGCGAAGTCAGAGAGCTCGTTGGATGTTATGATAATATCTGCGGCGTACATGTGGGTTGTGTCGAAAATAGTAAGACAAGGGATCACCATATTCCTTCCGGGAGGAAGGACAGTTCCTACATTATCAATTCGAAAAAACTGAGTAAGGCTTGGCCTTACGCCGCGCCAACTTCTTGTGATGGGACGGTTTTGGTTTGCTCGCATTTCCCAGCACTCGAAAAGCATGGAATTTGGGTTAGTTGTAATTTTGATGATTATCGCCATCCTGGTTCGTCGTTCAGAGTGTTCTAACCACCAAGCTGCGTCTGCCCTAAGTTGATGCAAACTTTCAGAGTATCCGACCTCGATTATAACTGATGGCCAATCATTTAGTTTGTTTCGGGTGGCGGGTCGGAGACCTTCATCCCCCTGCTTGCTCCGCACGCCGGGGATATCAAATTGGGAGGCGCCGACACTACGTACTGAGCGCATAGAATGTCCACGGAGGGACGCAATCTTTCCGACAAGTGTGATATAGAAGTCTCGGCTTGTGTGTTCATGTTGAGTACCCGGCATAAGACGGATAATCAGAGCCTCTATGGAATTTTCGTAGGTAAATCTAACCATACTTCGAATACCAAGTCCAATGAGTGCCTGATCCACTTTCTCCAATTCACTTTCCGGTAAACTCGAAACTAGCAAGTAGCAGCCAACGACGGAAGTCAGCGATAAACGTAGGCAATTTTGAACCCGTTCATTAATTAGTGCGGATAGGTTATCTGCATCTTTAAATAGTATCCGGTCCTCAGCTGGAATCAGATGAGACAGTCGTGTAAACGGGATTGTATAGTGATCGTCTTCAGAAACAGTCCGCGCAACTCTAGGACCTGCTGTAGTCGGGGGGGGGGGTAGTAGGTAAAGTAAACGGTGATACAGTCTCGTTATCCTTCCGACTGCTTCCTGTACTGGGTGTCGGTGACCTGCTGAACGAGGACTGGCGAATATCGAAACAATTCTTCACATCGCCGAATACTAGTGCCATAGTTGGAGAGACCTGTTTGCTAACCGGTAGTACGTCATTAATTTGCAAGCCTCTTAAATGCTTTGAGAATTCTCATTTTGGAAATCCACATTACCTGAAAGGAGAGATGGAAAAAAAAAAAATTGCGGCGTGGTTGGGGAGACCAGTGTTGTGTAGGATACGGCTGCACGGGTGGATTGGAGACGGAGATCGGCGGATTGTCGAGGGGTATATATGTGGGGAAAAAATCCGCTAACCGGGATAATATTACATATGAACAAAAAATAGGCCAGGGCTGCAGTACTCGAGTACAAGTACTTGCCCAGGACGGTCTCCCGCCTGCCAGTACCAGAAGTGCACGCGTGTATCGCAATCTGCGCCCCTGCCTCCACCGCAGCTCACCCCTCTCAAAGATTCCCCCCTTCGTCCTTTTCTGCCTCTGTGTAGACCTGCACTACCGTTCCCACAGTCCCTCTTCCCTTGGCCGCTGGAACTGTCAAATGAGTGCCCGGACTTCCCGATTCCTCTCCCGCACTGTCGGTGACGCAACTCCCCATCTGAGACGTCGAGCCCCCATCGCTCTGCCTGACGAAGAACATGGCCCTTCTACCCCTCTATTCAAATGGCTTGGTCTAAACGGCCTTAATAGATCACCCAATCTCAATCGCACCCTCAGTACGTCAGAAGATGAAAAGGCTTCCCAGGACAAGGCAAAGAAGTTGGGCACTTTCAGTGGGGTAGACCCCACCACCAATTTTCGTTCTCCAAGTCCCATTCCCGCTCATCGGAGATTTTCAGGTATTCGTGCCAACAACTTTAAATGTTCTTTCAATCCTCATGTTCCTTCGCTTCGGATTCATACTGGGCCAGAGTGGCATCCTGGGAATGCTGGGTGCTGCCCCTACTCTTTTGGTTCAGTCAAGTACTGGAGTAAGGTCGTTAACATTCTAGTCTAGGTATGCTTCTTGTTAGGTACGACTCCATCCTTGTTACCGGTTCCGTACGCTCTCTTTCTCTAATGGGCTCGATTATTATATCTACCAAACCGGGCCCATGCATCCCCGTTGCCGTCCCAACAGACTTGACTAACAATGTTGTCCAAGCTACCTCATTAATCTAATCACAACGCTGTCGATTTCAGCAATTTCTTCTAACGGTACTGTGCGCGGCGGTGGTGCTTACTATTTGATATCACGCTCACTGGGGCCGGAATTTGGCGGCAGCATTGGTCTTGTCTTCTACCTAGGGTTTGTCTTCAATACCGGCATGAATGCTGTGGGTATGATTGATTGCCTAATGAACAACTTTGGTCAAGTTGCTGGAAGTTCTGGTCACGTCTTTCGTGATGGCTATGTTAGTATCCTCCCGTTGCGCACTCCCCCTTCCTCACTATATTCCTTCTCTTGTAGTCCTAGCAACTTTAAGGTCGTCATTGCCTTTATGTCCGGGCTTATTGTTGATTCTTTTGGCGCCGTTAGTGGTATCGATATCTTTATGCAACCGCCGTGCTCATCTTTTGTACGGCTATATGTCTTTTAGGCTCCGCGATTTTTGCTCGGGCCTCCAATCTCCTCCTTGGGATCCTTCTTCTCGCCACTTTCTCTATTCCATTTTCCGCGCTTGTAGTTGCGCCTTTTTCCAACCATAAGCTGCACTACACTGGTATCTCTGTAGTTACTCTTCTTGAAAACCTGAGGCCACGGTTCACTAAAGGTGCTGTGGGTAGCCAAATATCGGGCCGGTTGGTCTCTCAACTCCCATGCAATTCCTCATGAAATGACGTATTTTAGTGAGAACTGGCAGGATCTTTTTGGCATCCTTTTCCCAGCAACTGCCGGTATATTCGCTGGCGCTAGTATGTCCGGTGATCTGCGCAACCCCAGCAAATCCATCCCTAAAGGTACACTGCACGGATTGTTACTCACCTTTATTGCCTATACCATGGTGATACTTTCAATGGGCGCCACTATCAAAAGGGAGAGTCTCTACAAGGATCTCAATATCATTCAGGATGTTTGTTATACTCCCCTATGCCCTGTTAGACTCCAGGGATGCTAATCATCTTTTCAGATCAATGCCTCAAAGCATCTCATCTTGATGGGCGAGTTGGCCTCGTCCTTCTTCTCTGCGCTCATGGGCGTCATTGGTTCCGCCAAATCGCTCCAAGCACTCGCACGAGACGGCGTTGTTCCTGGTGTTTCGATCTTTGGCCAGGGAACAAAGCTGCACGACGAACCGACCTATGCAATTATCCTCACTTTTCTGCTCTCTCAGCTCACCCTTTTCGGTGATATCAATCAAATCGCTAACATCGTGACGATGACATACCTCATGACCTTCCTAGTTACTAATCTAGCTTGCTTTCTTTTGAAAATTGGGAGCGCACCCAACTTCAGACCGAGCTTCAGGTACTTCACATGGTGGACAGCCGCTGCTGGAGCTGTTGTGAGCGGGGCAACAATGATCTTTGTGAGTGCGCTATGTGATCGCTCTAATCCCTAGCTAACCCTTAGCTAGGTTGATATACTTTACGCCGGTGGTTGCCTTGCTATATTGCTTTCATTGTTCCTGGTTATTCATTACACCACACCACCGAAAAGTTGGGGTGATGTTTCCCAGAGCTTGATCTATCACCAGGTCCGGAAGTATCTTCTCAGACTTAAGCAGGAACATGTGAAGTTTTGGCGGCCCCAGGTAATACCCCATCTCTTTCAATGATGTTTGTCGCAGCTTATTGATCTACGGTCTCAGATATTGTTACTCGTCAATGATCCCCGGCGATCGTGGAAACTGATTCAATTTTGCAACGGTGATCAAACCCTACCGCAGCAGCATACAGAGCAAATGTAACTAATCACATGGAACAATAGCTATGAAGAAGGGCGCTCTGTACATCTTGGGCCACATAGTTGTCACACCCGACTTTCAGGAATCCTTTCCCGAGTTGAAGAGGCAACAGGCAGCATGGATGAAGTATATCGATTTTAGCAAAGTCAAAGCATTTCCTCAGATCTCTATTGCGCCCACAATCGAATGGGGGGCGCGAAATATTGTCCTTTCCGCAGGGCTTGGGGGAATGCGACCAAATATCGCTGTAATGGGTTTCTATAATCTTGACGAGTACAGAGAATCGACCTCACTCATCAATGTGCCTTCTGCAACACCGATAAGCGACAAGACATCTGCAAACCGCCAGTTGGCCCGCCAAGGTTCACCAGGCAAACGCATTAGCCATATTGTCGATAACCTGCCTACTGACAATATGAGGAGCGAGAAAGCAGTCAGCGCAACCAGTTATGTTAACATTTTGGAGGACTTACTGCTGTCATTGCAGATAAATGTCGCTATCGCAAAGGGGTTTGAGGATCTTGAACTCCCAAAGAAAGGAAACCACCATGAAAAGAAGTACATCGACCTTTGGCCAATACGTACGTGCCCCGTCTTCTACCATAGTGGCTCATCACCTAATTCTAAACCCAGAAATGTCTGCCGAGATTGAAAACGATGGCCCTGGTACTGGCAGTGTGTTAACTACCAACTTTGATACTTACACACTGATTCTGCAGCTGGTAGCTGACCCATTTCCTTGTCTCTCGTTCCTTCATCTAATTAAATTCAATAGGGTTGTATCCTTAACACGGTTCCGGCTTGGAAAAAAACGTATGGAGTCCGGGTGGCGGTTTTTGTCGAATATGAGAGTGACGTTAAGGAAGAGCAGGACAGAGTTAAGAAGCTGCTTGAAAATTTACGAATACAGGCCGAGGTTTTAGTCATGTGGCTCTCGAGCGGTGAGCTTCATTCTTATGATGTTATTATCAACGGAGCGGCCCCAGAGGACGGTGGCGATGTTGAGGAGATTCTCGGGAAAGAGGAGTGGTGGAGAGAACTGCAGAAGCGAAGAGGCCAAGCGTCCTCGCAAGACAGCCCCAACCATCTTACCGATCTAGCTCAGCTCGTCAGCGGTGCTCAATGGCCCAGCAGCAGTTTCTACCAACAAGCAAACCGCACGGGATCACACTCAGTCTCTGGAGGGTTACGTAAACTTATCAAGAAGCCTCGAAGAAGACATTCCATGTTTGGGCTCTCAAGACTTGGGATGCCGGTTTCCCTGAATATGCGCACACATCGCCTAAACCCGGATGCTCTTGACCACGGGTCTGCTTCCGAACTATCAAGTGACGAGGAAAGTAGCGATGAGCTCTTCAGTGACGAAGAATCCATTGCCAGCGCAGCAAGCGAAAACGACGTTGGTGAATACGATGAAGAAATATTCTCTGTGCCCAAGGCACGCCGAGCCAGCGTCGGGGATCCATTTGGCCTAGGCACGCTCTCCAGGAGAGAAACATTACGGCAAACCGCTCTAAAAATATCTGCATTCAAGCCCCCCCTTGGCGATCCATCTGGTGGACCACCCCACAATTTGCACCCTGCATCAGATTCAGGTGGGAACTCCTCTGGAAACGCGTCGGCTTCGTTGTCCGTCAGACCTGAGCCACCCCATCGGAGCTCCACACCAACCTTCTCCTGTAAAGCCATACCCGATACTCAGGTTGCTGCGGAAGAAGGCGCTGGGCCAAGCATCATGTTCGCAGACTCCAAACCTAGGAGGATAACCAGCCCACCGGCGCAACCCCACCCACTCTCGTTTAACGACCTTCCTTCGAGGGCCCAACATCTAATCCTGAACGAGCTCATTCGAAAGTATTCGCAGGATACCGCAGTAGTCTTCACAACCCTACCCTCTCCGCAATCTGGAACATTTAAGAGTGAGAAGGATTCTCTGGAATACCTCACCGGTCTAGAGGTATGCCAATTAAAGAATTGGGTGAAAAAATATTACCCTTCCCCCACTTCACCCTCCACCGCGACCACCCCTTATCATTGTTCATACTGATATCGTTACCTAGGTTCTAACTACAGGCCTCCCGCCCACGCTCCTTGTCCACTCTAATTCTTTAACCGTAACAACTGCTCTATAACCCCTTTATCCACACAAGATAACGAGCGTTTCGAGTCTATTTCCTCTGTCCCTTAATTCTTACTATTACTACCGTCCACGATATCATGATACCTGTCATTAACGTTGCTCCTATGTCTCGAGCTACACACGCATGCTCCATCCGTTGCCCTCCATAAAGCAAATAGGTAAAAAAATGAGCATTCGCACAGTGATAGAAGGCAGCAAGAGCAACAGGTACCGTCCGTCACAAAAATTGAAACAAAGAAATCAGTTCGCGGTAGCCCACACACTCTAGTCCCCCTCGCCAAAAGCGCTATTCTATGTCGTACTTGTACTCTACGGCGTATGTAAACATGGATTACCCGTGCACCCCATGCCATCAATCTCACGATCCTACCTCCTCTCCTACTACACCGCCGCCACCACATTTCCATATGGGCCTCCTCCTTAATTCCCCTACTAAATCCGGTATCCCACCAACCAATCCCCTGAAGGAAGACTCTCCCATCACCTCCCCCTCCTTGGGGGTTTTCTTTCCATTCCAAACTTGGCGCTTAAAACTCCATTAGAGGATACCGCGTAATTTCGCGATATATCCCTTTGTTCCCTTTTCCTATCTCTCCCGCTATACATACAGGCATCATATCACCAGACACAAGTTACCAATACACTCAGGCTCCGGCGCACGATAACGTATTTTGCCGGCCAAATCTCTCACCACTCTTCAAACCCTATTAATTACAAAAATAAAATGCAAGAGAAAAGCAAAGAAAACCTTCCGAGGGCATGCATAATGAATGAATTACCGTAGTCCAAGTACCGTACAGCACCGGTACATATTGTAGCCCTGGCGGTAGAGTGCTGTAGGTCGGTAGACCGCCGTGAGCTAGGGTCGGCTATTCCCGGAATGTTAAGTACTCCGCCGAGAAACCAAAGTTGCTGGAGGAGCTCCGTTGGGTGATATTTGGTGCGTTGCGTTGGAGCGGATGTGCAATGATGCGAGAGGTGGAATTTCTCTGGGGGGGAGGTAGGGGATGTTCTACTATACCTTCCTCCTGGGTATTGTTATGATAATTGTGGTGGTCATGGTTGCGGTAGAGTACCCTTGTGGATTGGGAATGGATGTGCTGTATCTGTGATCTGACCGTCTACCGTAGCTATTCTACGATACGGACGGAACTTGGTCGCGATAAGTAGATGATATTGATGATTCGCCTAGATGGGGGGAAGGGGGGCAGGGGGGGAGGTGTAGACTACCGTAATTGTTAAGACGGAAAGAAGTCTTGTGCTCGAGTAGGTTGACGGGGAGGTGTGGTTATATAATCCGTTATACTATACGCTAGAGAGAGCTCTATTTCCCCCATTACTAGAAGTACATATTCCTCTTCCTCCCCCCCTTCTCGTCTTCCTCCTTCCCCTCTCCATAGCTAACTACAGTAGAGCTTCATATCTCACTCTAACCCAACCCAACCCCCCAGACTAAACCAGTATCCCGGAGAAATGGTCACCACAGAAGCCAACCCAACTCCACCATTCTCTTCCCAAAAGCTCCCATGGATCCGCACGCCATTGATAGAAAACAATGCTCTGTCCAAAGCTGCTGGATGGTATTTTCCCCCATTTGTTACTTCTCTCACCTGTAGGTGGGTATAGAAATAGCTAACAGCGCCACAGCAGAGTGCACATGAAAATGGACATGTTCCAACCTGCCGGTTCATTCAAATCTCGGTATGACTCTTATCTCTTATCCTACCCTCTTGTGTCATGTCCTGTCATGCCGCAACACTCCATGCACGCCACATTGAGCCCCCAAAGCTAACCAGCTAACGCATACGCACCCATAGAGGAATAGGAAACTACTGCCTCAAAGCCGTCCGCTCCAGACCCAATCGTCCGATCCATTTCTACAGCTCGAGCGGTGGTAACGCCGGCATGTCCTTCCTCCTTCCTCCCACACCCCTTCATTAACCCATCTCAACCGACTAACGCATTACAAAAAGGCCTAGCAGCAGTAACAGCCTCCCGGGCTCTCTCCCAGAGCGTAACGGTAATCGTACCCGCCACCACAACCCCCCTAATGAAGTCCAAAATCCAGCGAGCGGGGGGGGCAGTGGTCACTCACGGAGCCAGCTGGTCCGAGGCGGACGCGCACACGCGTGCGCTGGTAGCAGCAGATTCAATTGGCGTGTACTGCCCCCCCTTCGACGCAGAGGATATATGGGAGGGGAACAAGACGCTAGTGGACGAACTCCTCGATCAGCTCGCGGGCACGGGACAATCCCTCGACGCAATCATCCTCTCCGTCGGCGGCGGCGGGCTCTTATGTGGCGTGCAGATGGGCCTGCTGGAGCGTGGGCTTGGGCACATCCCGCTGATCGCGGTGGAGCCCGAAGGCGCAGCGGGTCTTGCTGCGTGTTTGAGAGGGGGCGGGTTAGTGGAGTTGGAAGATGTCTCGAGCATCGCTACTAGCCTAGGCACGAAGAATGTTGCAAGGAGGGCGTTTGAGCTTGCGTGCCATGGGAATGTCCGCAGCGTAATTCTGTCCGACACCCAGGCCGCCCTGGGTGCGGTAAGGTTGATGGATGACGAGAGGGTGGCTGTCGAGCCGGCTTGTGGGATTTCCGCGGCCGTGGTTTACGACAATGTGCTTAAGAAGGTGTGTCCCGAGTTGGGGCCTGAGAGTAACGTTGTGCTGGTTGTTTGTGGAGGTGAGCACCCTTCCTTCCTCCTCCGCGCGCGTTCAGAGGTGGACTAATGATGCGGTGCAGGGAATAGTATATCCGCGGAAATGCTGGCAGAGTATAGAACGACTTATGGCCGTTTGGAAACCCCGGTGGCAATCCATAATTATGCTAATTGAACAGCTCGTCGATGCTGTCGCGGGGGCCGGGGGGATATTCAGCTCAGTTTCTATTGTCACACTTTAGATTTCATGTCAAGCAATCGTTTCCCTTCCTTCCCCCTCCAAGAAGCCAAGAAACCAATAGAGCCAGATAAGCAATAAGAACGAAACCAGCCCAGAACTTGATAACATTATTGAGCAGCCACCACCACCGAGCAAGTGAAAGTGAAATTGAAAGAAAAAGAAAAAGAAAAAGAAAGAAAAACTCAAGCACAATCAAAAGAACCCCAGTAGTAGAACCATAATCAACCAACCCCTTTTCTCCCTCTTTTTCCTCTCCTTCTCTCCCTTCAGACCGAAGCCTTGACAAGCCCCACTCTATAATTCCAGTAATTCGCTCTGATAGGGTCAAACTTAGCAGCCAGCAACTCGAGAGCCTTGACCGCTTTTCCATGCTCCTCCCGCTTCTCGGCATAAATATCGGCCAGCAAGTCAAGTGCGTGTGAGGAGGTGATTTTATCCGGGTTATCGAGGGGTGCGTATCCCAAGCACATGCTCTCGACGGATGATAGCGGCCGGTGGACCTTTTTGAGGACACTTATATCATCGTCAGCCCCAACCAAGAAGAGTGATAAGAAATGAGACACAAACTAACCCACGAAGATAATTCCAAGCACTAGCATTCTGCGGCGCGATAAATACCGCATCCTCTATGAAGGCGATCTCCCTCTCTACCACCTCCTCTACCACCTCCCCTTCCCCCTGCTGCCGCGCGTCCATCCCCCCTCCCCCAAATACCACAAAAAACCTATGATTCCAAGCCGAATTATTCCTGACATCCCTCTCCAACAGAGCGGACACAAAGCTCAATTCCCCATCCCAAGCTTCGAAGCGACGAACTAGCCACTGGCGATAACTCCAGACGTGATAATTCTTCCCGTCCTGCTCGAACATTCTGTTCATGAACTCCTTCTCCTCCCTCACTAGCTGCTCCTGCTCGGCCGGAGCAGCGGCAGCGGCAATAGCTTCGACAACGGTCTGCCTGTGGTTCCAAATCTGGTAATTCTTCTGGTGCCGCAGGGCCAGATCATTCAAAAACTCTAGCTCGCGCCCTAACTGCACCTCGCCCGTGGCGGATAAAGCGAACAGCGTCTTGGCGCGGTATACCCAAATGGTGTAGTGCGCTGGGTTCATTTCAATGATGTGCGCTGTGACCTGTAGCACGCGCGGGGAGTGCTCGTTTTTGGCCATGATGGCGCGGAGGTAGGACATTGCCTCGGTGTACTCTTCCGTGTAGGCGATTTGTGCAAGTGGGTACTGGCCGTCGTCCTGCGGGAGGGGGAGGAGGTCGGCCCAAGCCGGATCTGAGGCGTAGGAGTATAGGGGTGTTGGGTTCATGGCGACGGTGATGATGGGTCTGCTTTGTATTGTCTTCGTCGTTTTCTTTTATTTTCTTCCGGTTGGGTAAGGATTGGAAGGTCGGGGGAAGAGGTCTTTGTATGATAGCTGTGAAAGAGATGTGGCGGGATGTGGTGGGAGGCAGTGCTGAGAACCGGGTCAAACATAGGGGTTTATCAGGTGGTGGGGTAAGATGGAACTCGAGTCGGGGGTGAGCGGCTCAGGTTGCCAGCCCACCGTTAGGAAGTATGATAACAGACCACAGATCAGGAATAATGAGGAATTCGAGTTCTCTATGATGAACCAACTCTACAATACTCGAGTACATAAGATAGACTATCTATTATACACTATGATATGATAGCATGCCAGACCCCCGAATCTCAAGTGCTAATAAACCAACAATAACTCTACTCCCTGACTTACTCGCAGCAATCCCTTGCATAAATTCGAAATACCTAATTCCATACAGGCCCGGATCCTTTTGCGCTTAAAAAGTCAAAAGCTAGCGCAGCGTAGCCAAAAAAAAAAATAGAAAAAAATAGAAAAAATAAGACAAAGAAACAAAAGCCGAGAAGCGAAAAGTGATTAAACGTGTTACAAACCCCGAACCCAATATTTGGTGCTTAATGCAGGCAGAAATCCGAGCCCTCGGCAATCCACTCCCGCCAGAACCTCCATCCCCTGATCCCTTTGCCGATGGCGCCCACCCCTACCAACGCTTCAACTCCTTTCATACCTTCGACTCCCAAAAACATTTCCTGGGTGATCTCGGTCTCAGCGTCGCCAACAACGGCTGGCCATAAGACGCCAACGCCATCCCCTCCAAGAGTCGTCTGATACTTTTCGAACCCCTCCGTTCTGAGCTTAGAATCCAACTCCTCCAGGATGTTGGCCTTCACTTTCGGCTTCAACAAGGTTATTGAACACCCTCCTCCCCCCGCACCAGTAAGCTTTGTCCAACCGATCCCGGTGTGATCAATCAGCTCCCGAATCCGCTCCAACTTTGGATGAGAGACACCGAGCGAGACCAACAAGCCGTGATTGATGCGAATAAGCTCACCGAGCCGCGAAAGAGATGGGCTTCCAGAAAAAGAAGTGAAATCGGGATCCGATATAACATCATGCGCTTCCGCCGTAATACGGTCAATCGTGTCCAGCATTGATTGTGTAATCTCCGGATGCGCATTAAGCATGTTGCGAACGTTGGCCAACTGCTCAGCAGTTCTTCTCGGCTGTTTTGTGTCGACCAAAAGTAGAGGGAGCTCGGGAAAGCTGCGAGACGCGTCAATCAATGCATCCACTATATGAGGGGAATTTTTGGAGACTCACTTCCTCAAGTGAGTGACCTCGGGGGGTAGACTGTAATCCGTTCGTTTGAAAAGCACAGCCCTCCCTCCTGTTGCCACAGTATTGTCGACACCACTTGGATTACCATGAATGCACATCTCTCCAACAAATGACCAATTGTTAATCCTTTTCAGCTGCAATTGAGTCTCATTCGACAACATTCCCTCAAATGGTGTCGCCAGAGTTCCCATCTGCAGTTGAAGAGCTGTGCTTAGGCAAACCGAAATACTCGCACTACTACCCAAACCAGCGCCGATAGGAATTGCTGATCTGAGAGTATAGATTGAAGCAGGAGCATGCTTAGATCCGAGCATGAGATAGAGATAGAGGAAAGCAGAGGCCGCCCCTTGTTGCACCTTTCCAGGGATGGCTGCCACCAGCGGTTTAACCGTTTCCAACAGCTCCTTGTCCAAGCGCTCCACGGTATCAAAGTAATATCTCTTCTTTCCAGGTTTGGAGAATATAGCCCATGGCAGAGAATCAATATCCCAACTATGGTTCAAGCTAATATCGGAAAAGTTGAGGGACAAAGTACGGCTCGTCTTTGGAAGAGGCGTTACCAACAGATACGACCGGAGGGAAAGCGCAGCTGCGATTGCGGCCTTTGCCATCGGGTTTTCGTCAGCAAAATTTCTTCAAGAAAATATTGCATGCCTCCATCGTCGGGAAAATGTTACCTTGCCGTAAACAACGGCATGCTCGCCATAAACAATTACTTTTCCAGGCGCAGAGACCATAAATGGTGGAAGCTGGGAGACGGTCGAGGCCCGGTGAGCTCTGGGTCGGGGGAGGGTTTTTGCGACATTTGGCAGATTTCTTGAAGGGTAGTCCTAGAGTTACATATGTAAGCCGAGCACAGGAACAGTGAGGAAATTGTTAGGACACACTGAAATACTACTATGCTCAGCATTCGCCTCGGGTTTTTTTTTTGTTGTTGACGTCGTTCCAGCCGGAGCAGAGTCAACCTGACCGGGGCTCAGGACCACAACACCGCCATTAAGCTTCAGGGAGGATAGACCATTGACAAGGGGAACAGACTGCTCCATTTCGGTAGCTTCGACCGGAAATTTAGAAAAGTTGTTCAAAGGTTGCTTGTCCGATTGCTGTGGAGGGCAGGCCTTTTGCTGTAGGGCTTGAAAGGAGGAAAACATTCAGACCAACTATAGGGATTGAGGTGATGAGTAAGGGTACTATTTCCCCCGTCCGTTCTTCAGACTGTTTTATTTTTGTTTTATTCTCCCTTTTTTTCTCACTCTTTCTTTTTTCGCTTTGTTTAATAGGGCAATAAGGTGGAAGGGGATAATGTTTGATATATTAGGGGGGGGGCAGTGGTGATTTTCAGGGATAAGTGGTGACGGGGGAACTGCAATATTGGCCGGGGTTGCTGAAAGAGTGTAGAAGTGCAAAGAACGGATGTTGGTTTTCAGGGAGTCAAACAAGGGAACTGGGGGGTTCGTCGTCAGCAGACCAGGAAAGGGGAGTATTGGTGGAAGAAGAGACCAAAGTGAAAGGAAAGAAGAAAAAGGAGGGAGAGCGATATTAGGTATGAGATGGATGGATGGTGGAGGGACGGATGACACAGCTCTCTGGCCATTCTCCTCCGATAATCTTCAATTGACAGATACCGGTGGTAGCACTGGGGACTTTTTTTATTTTTATTTTTTTCTCTTCCCTTTTTCTCGAGTACAGTACTTGTACTCGTACATTCTTCCCTCTTCACTTCGATCGTTTCTGCCGGAGATCTCAGAGCTGAACAGAAGCAAACACTGCACAACAATTGGTGTGTGAAAGACGAAGAACGATAGGATTCGGTAGCTAAACAGAGCGAGTAAGGTACCGGCACACTCGAATACTCGAGTGACAGTTGCATTAAATCCCCTGATGCATGCCTCATCTCTCCTCCCATGATACTTATCCCATCGCACACAATCCTGCCAGGAACCGGGAGTGGAAGCAAGAGCGAGCCCCATTTTCCCAGGATAGGAGTGACTTGGCCCAAATCGGGGAGAGTCAATCCCATAAACGTTAATATACAACTTTTTACGCGTAACCTACCCGAGGTGCAAGTGCAGAAACACCCAGCACACCAGACACCCACATCCTCACACACCCCCAGCCAGACGGACAATCGAGGGCCGCCCCTCTTGCGGGGACAAATATTGTAAAATAAAATGGCCGGGTTCGTTTGACGGGATATCAGCCACAGATTTATCAAATTCCCAACGCCCTCAAGCACTGTACGAGTATGGTATCATACCGTCACTTAAACCTCTATCATGGAGACTTTGTAATAATGTGACTGAAGGGAAATAATTATCTATGTATATATTAAAGTGCAAACTGGAGGAATAAGGTAAAGCGGTAGCCAGCTGAAAAACAGTAGAACCAGTAGGTGTAAGATTGGGCTGTGGAACTAGGTTGATAAATGAATCTGAAGGCAAGGCAGAAATCCAATTGGATGTATAGTCAACATTGTACAAGGAAAAAATCTTATATCTCTTATTTATTGGTTTAATAGGCATACAGTAAGTGTGGTAGCATCACACTGAGGTGTATCATTATTACATCTACTGTCATATATGAGAAAGTTAAATAATACTGCTAGTAGTAATTACGAATAAGACTGTTTAGTAGTTCCAACTTCTGAATCCATTTAGACCTTGTTAACTGGAGTTTTAGATCTGATATGTGAAGAAAATCTTTGAAGAAATTGCCACAGAGAAATTGCCGGAAATATCTGATTTTGCTGTACTTTCTACCAGAAACTGTTGCTTCCTATTACCTGTCTAGCTCCTATGTGCATCAAGATCATTAGAAATAGTCTTATCTCTACTTCCTCATCTTCTTCCACCTCTCTCTCAACCCTGTTGTCTTTTCGGCAGCATAGGTATTTGTTTGCTGTAACATGTCTTCAATTACTCACTCATTTCAGAAAGATTCAAGTATCTGAAATATAGTTGCTTCACAGTTATCCTAAGAGAGTAATGCCTATATCTGGTGTTTGATTTGAGGGCCTACATGTGTATATCTGCTATAGGAGATCACTTCAGATGTTCGATATTGATTTGGTTTTTCTACAGTTCGAACATTTCTCTTTGCTTGTCTGACCACCACTAATGTAATAATCCCTCCTTGGATAGTTAATTCTTGGCGACGGGAAACGATACTTCTCTTCTTCTTCTTTCTTCGTCTTACGATAGCACTAGGCCTCTGCCTACATTACTGATAGTACAAGACCTTTGTCTTCTATCAGAAACGCCTATTTTAAGTTTTCACTAACTTTTCTGCGTGAAGAGTTCTCCTTGGCGTAACGATTTTGTTGCAATCAAGATAAAGATCATAAAAGTGTTTTTAGATTTGATAAAGTAATAAGTAGGAAAAGTACTTAGAATTCAATCTAATTTTATTTATACTAGTACCGCCGACACAGGCATACGACCTGTCTCCCCCATGCTCTAAACAAACAAACTATCTAAAATATACTACCACGGACTGTTCTGCCCTGCAGCCACTCCTCCCAAACATAAATCCAAAAATCACTACCTACATGGGCTCTCCGGTGCTCATGACGGCTAGCGTCACTCTGGATTTACGCGTCTTCCCACCCAGCTATCCAACCACCATCTCATACCCTCACTCCTATCTGCCTCCAGCACAATTTGGCCCACATACTCAACAAAGGAAACATACAGTCTATCCCAACATCCCTCTGTCCTCTTATAATGTAGTCCCAGGTCCAAGTACCCCTCGGCCAGAACAATCCCACAAAATGAACAGCGCTCTTCTTTTAACAACTTATTTGTCTTATCCCACCGCAAAGCTAGCGAGGTTGGAGTCGTGAGGTCCAGCTCGTCCCATTGCTGGTACCGAGAATGTCAAAACTGATCGTGACATGTCCGTAAACAGCGGGGCTTTTTCTCAAAGTGTTTGGTGAAGATGACTCGCTTCTGGGTGGCCATAGCAGAAATCGCAGTCCCACAACAAGGACAGTTGCAATATCGCTGGTGTCATGAACATGGCTTAGCATAAAAGAGGTTTTCAAGTAATACATAGTTATGAGTCACAGGTATGTTATTGTTTCGCACATATGACTCATTCGGGTTATATGATTTGTTATGCGTGGAATTTATAATGCTTTCACATATAGCTCAAATATGAGTCATGGGATGTACGCCTGGCGAGTATGCCTTGCGAGGGTGCCTTGCGGGTAAGCCTTGTGCATATGATTTATGTTTTGCACATGACCTCATTATGAGGTCATGGGTTTCACGCACATGACTCAGTTGAGTTATATGATTTGTTTATTAAGTTATGATTGGTTTATGAGTGTTTGTAGATGACCTCGCTATGAGGTCATGGGTTGTAAGCAGGTGATCACTTTGGGTCACATGATTACGGGCGAGAAGAATACTATATAAGGAGGCCGATACGGCCTAGGAAGATAGGTTCTTCACGCTTTGTTCTAAGTACTTTTCCTACTTATTACTTTAACGAATATCAAACACCTTTATGATCTTTATCTTTATTGCAACGGTATTGTTACGCCGAGGAAGGCTCTTCACGAAGAAGAGCTAGAGAAAACTTACGATAGGCATTTCTGATAGAAGACAAAGGTCGTGTACTATCGGTAACGTAGGCAGAGGCTTAGCGCTATCGTAAGACAAAGGAAGAAGAAGTAAGAGAAGAGAAGTATCGTTCCCCGTCGCCAAGAACTAACCATCTGAGGAGAGATAGTTACATTACAAAGCGTCACCTAATGCGACGCCAAGCAATACAAGATGGCATCCTTCAATCCAGGCAGGGAGGGAGATATCGACATCGACGATCAAAACCTTAACCAAGGAGGATTCAGCGATGTCCTAGATCACGTCTCAGCAGAACCCTTGAGAGCAGCAAGCCCAGTAACCCCAGAGAAAGGATCACCAGTCAATAGCTCTCCAGCAGGAACTCCACGACCTGTGAGAATGTCGGGATCAGCAGTACCTGGGCCACTGGCCCCAGCCGCTCCGGCACCAGGAACTAGCATACTTGGAATGACTGAAAATCAGTCTCAAGCATTTCTCGCAGCAACACGAAACACAGGACAAGGGAATGTCCAAAGAGTGAAAGTAAAGGAGCTAGATACATACGAAGGAGCTGAAGACAAGCTACGAATATTCATAGTGCAATGTAAAGGATATTTTGCTGTTAAAGGATATGGAGATTAGTATGACGAGATCAAGATTCCATATGTGGAATCTCCTCTCAGAGGACTCGCGGGACAATGGATCATGCCTTTCCAAGATGGAAGATATCAGAGGGAATGGGTTACATACGAAGAGTTCAAGGTGACACTCTTCGAACAATTCGGAGATTCTAACGTTAAAGAAACAGCAAGAAGAAAGCTGGAAAAACTCCCACAAGGAAAACAAACTTTCTCGGCATACTGGAATGAATGCCGACTATTGGAATACGAGGCCGAGTTTGATGATGCTACTCTCTACGTCATCCTCTTGAGAAACTGCAGCAAGAGACACCGAGAGGTATGGGGAATCTCCGACCTGTGCTATACAATAGTAGAACGATTTGCTAGATAGGCGATTGACAAGGAAAGCAAACTAAACATCGTTCGAAGCAACTCGGAAAACACTATAGCGTACAGGGTGGTCCAATCATCCAGAAATGTGGACGGAACCTTCAAACCGCAAGCAGCTCGAGGAGAAAGTTGAGCATTACCACTAGGTGAGCCAATGGAGTTAGACAAATCAAGAGCAGGACCTGCTCTGAACCTGTCTAAGGAAGAATACGCCAGAAGAATGAACGGGCAACTCTGCCTAAGGTGCGAAAAAGTAGGACATAGGATACGAGAATGCAGAAGCCGACCCGACAGCCGATACCAAGGGACCAGAGCTGCGGGAAATAATCGTTTTCAAAATCAAAAAAGGGAGCAACATTCGCGAAATAATCGCAGAAGATTCACCGGCGGAAAACGACGAGGGTCCTCAGTAAACAGTGGTCTGGGAGACCCAAGATGTGGACCTGGAAAACCCATCAAGTTAGCGAACTACTACACAGCACTACACACGCAAAGAGGAGAAGAAGACGGAGATCATGTGATGATCAAACTGAAGATATACAATGAAGAAAACGAAGAAACAACAATATATGCAATGCTCATCTCTGGGGCTACCGAAGACTTCATTGACAAAGAAATATGCGACAAATATGGCCTTCACACCAAACAAGCAAAGGAAGTGAGACAAGTCTACCTAGCGGATGGAAAGCCAAGTGCTATGGGTCCTATAACCCATACAGGGAAAGTACCTATGGACATTGACAGCCAGAGGGAAACGGCAACCTTTCAGGTACCAGATCTTAAAAACCATGAGATAGTCCTAGGAATGCCATAGTTACGAAAGCATAATCCAATGATCGATTGGAACGAGAACAAGATGACCTTTGCAAGCGAACTATGTGCGACATGATATCTCAACAGTTCACCTGTGGTTTACTCGATACCGATAGGAGAAGCGGAAGAAGAATCTTTGCATGCAAAGTTCGCCGAGAGGGGCAAGATAAAAGAGTCCGGATACAAAGACTGGACCAAGAGGCAAGAGTGCCTACCAAGGGTTCTAAAGGAGCAGCAGGACATGACCTGTATGCCAACGAAGAAATCAAGATACTTGCCAACGGGCAGGCAACGATAGCAACAGGAATAGCCATCGGACTACCAGAAGGCACCTATAGACAAATAGCACTCCGCAGTGGTCTAGAAGTCAAACATCGACTCATGACCATGGCCGGGGTAATCGACGTCGACTATACAGGTGAAATCAAAGTGGTCCTGGCCAACTTGGCTCAAGAGGACTACCAAGTCCAAAAAGGTGATCGAATCGTACAGTTGATAATTGAAAAAAATCAACAATGAGGATCTGCATGAAGTAGATCAACTGGAAGAAACCACAAGAGGAGAAAAGGGATTTGTAAGCACGGACCAAAAACAGCCCGATACAACAAAAAGAATCGAGATCAAAGAGATCACAGCATAAACCTTTGGAAGGTACTATCAAAGGGGACATACAAGAGGAATTCTCAAATGGACATACGAAGACGAAAAAGCAATCCTTGCGAAAATCAACATCAGCACGGAGCTAGCAATCCAGAATAAGAAATACCAAAGTAAAAAGGGATGGAGAGAATTGGTTCCAAAGGAATACCATCAATTCACTAACCTATTTCAAGAAGAAGAAGCTACCAAGCTACCACGTAGAAGACCAGGAATCGATCACGGAATTCAGCTGGATAAAGACGAAAAAACAGGAAAGACAAAAGAGATTCCCTACAAGAAGTTATATCCACTAGGAGAAGCAGAACTCGAAGAACTCAGGAAATACATTGAGTAAAACATAAAGCGAGGATGGATCAGGGACTCTTTCGCGTCAAGAGGATCCCCAATACTATTCGTCAAAAAGAAAGAAAGAAAAATGAGACTCTGTGTGGACTACAGAGCTCTCAATTTAGTCACCAAGAAAGACCGATATCCACTACTCCTGATTGGAGAAGCATTGGATAGACTGCAGTCAGCAAAATACTTCACCAAACTCGACATCAAGGACGCATACCACAATATACGCATCAAGGCAGGAGACAAATGGAAGACTACATTCGCCTTAAAATACGGAATGTTCGAATACAGTCTTATGCCCTTCGGGCTAACCAATGCACCAGCTTCATTCCAGAGATGGATCAACAAGGTACTCAATAAGTACCTCAATATATGTTGCATCCTATACTTGGACGATGTACTCATATACTCGGAAAACATACAACAACACCAAAAGGATATCTGCAATATCATGGCCGCAATACAAGGATCAGGAATGAAGATCAAACCAATAAAATATGAATTCCATAAGGAAGAAATGGAATACCTCGAATTTATTATCAATCAAAGTGGGGTCAAGGTCGACCCTGTCAAAACAGCAGCCATATGGGACTGGGCCAAACCAAACAACAAGACAGATGTTCAATGCTTTATGGGATTTTGTAAATTTTATAGAAGGTTCATAGGGGGATTTAGCAGACTTGTAAAACCACTCTATAACCTAACAACGAAAGACAAGAAATAGGAATGGGGAGAAACGGAACAAAAGGCATACGATGCAATACGGACGCATCTAACATCGGCACCCATACTGGTTCATTTCAACCCAAACCGAAGGACAATGATCGAAACGGACGCCTCAAAATATGTATGCTCAGGCATACTATCACAACAATGCGATGATGGAAAATGGAGGCCAGTGTCTTACCGATCCAAGACAATAACCCCCACAGAGTGCAACTACCATGTTGCAAATAAAGAACTATTAGCGATAGTTCAAGCATTGAAGGAATGGAGGAGATACGTTTTGAACAACAACCATCCAGTCTGAGTTTTAACCGTCCACAAGAACTTGGTCCCGTTCATGACTACGAAAGAACTCAACGACCGCCAGATAAGATGGATGGAACACCTCAGCAAATACAACTTCAAAATCGAATACCGACCAGGCAAAGAGAGTGGAAAGCCAGATGCTCTCACAAGGATTGCAAGCGACAAACCACAAATGAAAGAAGACGAAACAATCAAACAAAAAACATGAACACTATTACCAAAAACATGCTTCGAGGCAATAGAAGTTATCCTATTTACATTGACGGAGGAAAAGGAAATTGAGAACGTGAATAAGAAAGACAAAACAATTCCGGCAATAAGAGAAGCATTGAAGGAAGGAAAAAAGGAGATGAAAGGAATTGCTCTGGGTTTATGCCAACGGAAGGATGGAAATATGTGGTACTATGGAAAACCATGGATCCCGGAAGAGGAGGAGATAAGGACAGACATCATACGACAACACCATGATATCCGAATGGCAGGACACGGGGGAATGGCTAAAACCATGGAATTCATCACAAGTTCATTCTATTGGCCAGGACTGTGCGAGGATGTCAAACGATATGTCAAAAACTGCGACATATGGCAAAGGACGAAAATGGCTAAACACGCACCATATGGATTACTGAAGTCAAACGAAGTTCCCGAACAACCATGGGAAACAATTACTATGGATTTCATCACAGATCTACTGGCATTGGAAAATTGCGATAGCATCCTGGTCATAGTGAATCGTCTGACCAAAATGAGTCATTTCATTCTGGTCAGAAAAGATATCAACACAAGGGATTTTATACAAACATTCTTCCGAGAGGTTTTTCGACTTCATAGCCTCCCAAAAAATATCATTACCGATTGAGGAACACTATTCATATCAGGACTATGGAAGAAAGTAACTGGAGAAATGGAGATACAAAACAGGATGAGTACAGCATTCAATCCACAAACAGATAGACAAACAGAAAGGGTAAATGCAATACTTGAACAATATTAAAGGGCCTACGTCAATTATCACCAAGATGATTGGTATAAGCTGTTATCTATGGCCGAATTCGTATACAACAATGGAAAGCAAAAATCAATCGGCACGACACCCTCCTTCGCGAATTATGGACAACATCCACAAAGTCAGACTACATATTATATGATTAATGATGTGATACCGGATAAAACCAATATGGAGAAACTACTCGAAACATTACAATAAGAAATGAGTCCAGCACAATAACAACAAAAGGAACAATATCATAAACACTGAAGACCTGACCCGAACATACAACCGGGAGATATGGTATGGCTAATACTACGCAATATTCATACGATACGACCATCAAAGAAATTGGACTACAAGAAAATCGGACCATTCTGGATATTGGAAAGAGTGGGCAGCCGAGCTTATAAACTCGACCTTCCCCCCTTAATGCGAATACGCAATACATTCCATATCTCACTCCTCATATTACACAACAACAACATGTTTCCCTCACAAACACTTATTCCTCCCCCTCCAATCGAACTCAACGGAGAACCAGAATACGAGTTCGACGAAATAGTCGATTCCCACTTCTTCCAAGGTCACTTCCAATACTGCACCAAGTGGACTGGATATTCGTCCGAACATGATAAAACTTGGTACTTCGCATATAACTTTGAATACGCACAAGATGCCATCTCAACCTTCCACCAGTGATACCCAGGCAAGCCCGGCCCAGGTGACGATCACGTTCAACCAAGACAATGGCAAGGGAAAGGCTCCCGCGCCGTTGAAATTATACGAGGGTTGGGGCGGTAGCCCCTGCCAAATCACACCCACCAGCCCCGAATATTTATTCATGGGGCCGACCGAGGAAGAACTCAAGTAGAGAGAACAACAAACACAACATAATGCTATGTCATGGACGGTTTGCTATGATGACGGTTGCTAAAGACATTTTGGCGACAAAGAAGGCTCGGGATGGCTCCCGAGGGAATGTTGAAAGCGTGGCCCACACCCTGACCACGTCCTGAAGCATTGGCAACAATGCTTCAGAAATGGGTGCAGGATGCACAGGGCACAGAAAATATCTGCGGGATTCTATCCGCAGAAAGATAGAAGCAGAAAAGAGTTAGAAGGAGAGGATGCCAGAAAGGCATAGTCCGCGAGAACGTGGTCCAGGGAGCGAGGGGCCTAAAGCTCCTCCGCAGACATGGAACCGGATGTCAGGAGCCTACACAGGCAGATCTGGGGACTCCCAGAACAACTTGGCCAAGCCGAGGCCACAATTTCGGTAAACGACAAAACGATCGTGGAGCTAAGACAGCATAATGATAATCAGCGGCACATGATCGAGATGGCGAATCTGACCCTAGAATTGGTAAGGGTCAGATGGAGGACGGCCGATGAAAAGTTCCACAAGCTGAGAAGGACCATGCGCGCGGCAGGACGCGAACTATTGAAACTGGGAGAAAAAGCCTGATGGGACTCAGGCTTAGGAGAAGGGAAGCTAATGTCACAAATGTGGCTTAGCATAAAAGAAGTTTTCAAGTGACACATGGTTATGAGTCACAGGTATGTTATTGTTTCACATATATGACTCATTCGTGTCCTATGATTTGTTATGTGTGGGATTTGTAATGCTTTTGCACATGGCTCAAATATGAGTCATGGGACGTGCGCCTGGCGAGTATGCCTTGCGAGTGTGCCTTGCGGGTAAGCATTGCGCATTTGATTTATGTTTTGCACATGACCTCGTTATGAGGTCATGGGTTTTATGCACATGACTCAGTTGAGTTATATGATTTGTTTATTAAGTTATGGTTGGTTTATGAGTTTTTGTACATGACCTCGCTATGAGGTCATGGGTTGTGAGCATGTGATCACTTTGGGTCACATGACTACGGGCGAGAAGAATACTATATAAGGAGGCCGATGTGGCCGAGGAAGATAGGTTTTTCATGCTTTGTTCTAAGTACTTTTCCAACTTATTACTATAACGAATATCAAACACCTTTATGATCTTTTCTTTATTGCAATGGTATTGTTACGCCGAGGAAGGCTCTTCACGAAGAAGAGCTATAGAAAACTTACGATAGGCATTTCTGATAGAAGACAAAGGTCTTGTACGATAGGTTCGCAGCGGCTCATTGGACACGTGCCCAGAACAT
>NW_003298768.1:323617-358725 GCF_000151645.1 Tuber melanosporum
GGCAGAGGCTTAGCTCTATTGTAAGACAAAGGAAGAAGAAGTAAGAGAAGAGAAGTATCGTTCCCCGTCGCCAAGAACTAACCATCCATGGAGGGATCGTTACAAATGGTCGCATCGTATTGATGTTGTGTGGTAGTAACCACACCATATTCTCTGCCTGTATGTTCAGATTAGGCCTTTGGTGCTTATCGTATTGTTCTTTTTGTCATTGTTGTGCCTGACTCATTTCATATTATAATGTTTCATGTAGTTTTCCCATGTTGGTTTTATCCTGTATTATGTTGTTAATTGTATGATATGTGTTTTGATTTTGCTGATGTTGTCCATAATTCACAGAGAATTGTGTCATCCCTATTATTTCTTGTTTTCCATTGTTGTATGCAAACTCGGCCATTGATAATAGCTTCTACTAAGCGTTATGTTAATAATAGATGTAAGTCTGTAGATATTATTCCAGTATTGCATTTACCCATTCCGTTTGCCCATTACTTTGTGGGTGAAAGGCGGAGCTTAGTCAGTTTTGTATTTCTATTTCTCCAGTTACCTCTTTCTATAATTCAGATGTGAATAATGTTCCTTGCTCTGTAATAAGATTCTTCGCAAGACCATGCAGTCAGAAGACCTCTCGGAAGAATCTTTGTATGAAACCCCTCGAGTCCCTAGCTTTTCTGAGAGGAATGAAATGACTCATTTTGGTCAGGCGATCCACCACGAGAAGGATACTATCGCATTTTTCTGATTGAGGTAAGTCCGTAATAATATCCATAGTAATTTTTTTCTAAGGCCATTCTGGAACCTCATTTGACTTTAGGAATCCCGGGGGTATGTTTAGCAGTTTTCGTCCTCTGGCATATGTCGCAGCTTTTGACATATCATTTGACATCTTCACGTAGTCCCAGCTAATAGAATGACCTTTCGATGAATTCCGTAGTTTTATCTGTTCCTCCGTGTCCTGCAATTTTGATATCATGATGTTGTCGTATAATGTCTGTCCTTATTTTTTCGTCTTCTGGAATCCATTGTTTTCTATCATACCACATATGTTCATCTTTCCATTGGCATAGTCTAAGAGCAATCTCTTTCATCTCCTATTTTCCTTCTTTTAGGGCTTCTCTTATTTCTGGGATTGTTTTGTCTTCTTCATTTGCTTTTACGATCCCCTTCTCCTCATCTGAGTTGAATTCGATAACTTCTATTGCTTCGAAGAAAGATTTTGGTAATAACCTTCATGTTTTTTGTTTGATTCTTTTTTCTTCTTTTGTTTGCGGTTTGTCGCTTGCGATTCTTGTAAGAGCATCTAGCTTTCCGCTTTCTTTTCCACGTTGGTATTAAATCTTGAAATTGTATTTGCTGAGCTGTTCCATTCATCTTATCTGACAATTGTTCAATTGCTTTGTAGTCATGAACGGGATCAAATTCTTGTGATTGGTGAGAGCCCGAACTGGATGATCATTATTCAGGATGCATCTTCTCCATTCTTTTAATGCCTCAACTATTGCTAATAGTTCCTTGTTTGCAATATCATAGTTGCATTCCGTGGGAGACATTGTCTTGGACCAATAGAATACTGGTCTCTATTTTCCGTCTTCGCATTGTTGCGATAGTACGCCTGACTATACATATTTTGAAGTGTTTTTTTCAATCATGTTCTTCAGTTTGGGTCGAAATGGACCAGTATTGGTGCTGACTTCAGATGCGTTCCGATTGTGTCACATGCTTTTTGTTCCATTTCTCCCCATTCCCATTTCTTGTCTTTCTTGGTTATATTATAGAGTGGTTTCGCAAGCCTGCTAAACCCTTCTATAAACCTTCGATAAAAGTTGCAAAATCACATGATGCATTGAACATCCGTTTTGTTATTGGGTTTTGCCCAATCCCATATTGCTACCATTTTGACTAGATTGACCTTGACTCCACTTCTGTTGATGATGAACCCTAGGTATTCAGTTTCTTCTTTATTGAATTCGCACTTTGTTGGTTTGATCTTCATTTCTGATCCTTGTATTGCAGTTATGATGCTGACATTTTTCTGATATTGTTGCATGTTTTCCGAATAAATAAGTACATCCTCCAGGTATATGATGTAACATATATCGAGATACTTGTTTAGTACCTTGTTGATTCACTGTTGGAATGAAGCCAGTGCATTGGTTAATCCAAAGGGCATAACTAGGTATTCGCACATTCCATATCTTGAGGCGAATGTGGTTTTCCATTCCTCTCCAGCCTTGATTCGTATGTTGTGGTATGCGTCCTTGATGTACAATTTGGTGAAGTATTTGGCTGATCATAATCTGTCTAATGCTTTTCCAATCAAGGGCAGCGGGTACCAATCATTCTTGGTAACTGAATTGAGAGCTTTGTAGTCGACACAGAGTCTCATTTTTCCATCCTTCCTTTTGACGAAAATTATGGGAGATCTTTCTGATGTAAAGGAATCTCTAATCCATCTCCTATTCAGGTTTTGCTCAATGTACTTTCTGAGTTTTTCAAGTTCTGCCTCTCCTAGGCGATATAGTTTTCTGTAGGGAATTTCATTAGGTTTTTCCATTTTTTCCTCCTCGTCTAGCTGAATCTTGTTATCCATTACGCACCTTCTAGGTAGTAGCCCCATGGCTTCTTCTTCCTGGAATAGATTTGTGAATTAATGATATTTTTTGGAATTAATTCTTTCTCTCCCTGCTTGCTTTGATATTTCTTATCTTGGATCGCTAGTTCCATGCTGATATTGATTTTTACTAGGACTGCTTTTTCATCTTCGTATTTCTATTTGAAAATCCCTGTGGTGTCTCCTCTTTGATACTGCCTTCTGAAGGCCAGGGCCGTAATTTCCCTGATCTGGACCTTTCTCGTAGTATCCTGCCGCACTTGGTCTGTACTTCCGAATCCTTTGTTTCACCTCTTGGTTTTTTCCAGTTGGTCTACCTCTTGTAGATCTTCCTTTTTGATGTTTTCAATGATCAATTATGTGACTTGATCTCTCTTCTAGACCTCGTAATCTTCTTAGGCCAGGTTGGCTAGGACCACCTGGATTTCACCTGTGTAGTTAGCATCGATCACCCCAGCATTGGTCATGAGTCGATGTTTTACTGCTAGGCCACTGCAGGGTGCTATTCGTCTATAGTTGCCATCTGGTAGTCCTCTGGCTCTCTCGGTTGCTATCATTGCCTACCTATTGGCAGGTATCTTGGTTCTTTCATTGGCATAGGAGTCATGTCCTGCTGCTTTCTTGGAACTCTTGGTAGGCACTTTTGCCTCTTGGTCCAGCCTTTGTATCTGGAATTTCTTGTCTTGCCGTATTTTGGTAAACTTTGCATGCAAAGTTTCTTCTTCCACTTCTCGTATTGGTGTTGAGTAAACTACTGGTGAACTGTTAAGACATCATGTTGAATATAGTTCGCTAGTGAAGGTTATCTTGTTCTCATTCCAGTCGATTGTCCGGTTGTGTCTTCATAACCATGACATTTCTAGGACTATCTCATGGTTCTTGAGATCCGCTACCTAGAAGGTTGCCATTGCCCTATGGCTGTCAATGTCTATGGGTACTTCGGCTGTATGGGTTATAGGGCCCATTGCGCTTGGCTTTCCGTCCGCTAAGTAGACTTATCTCGCTTTCTTTGTTTCCTTGATGTTAAGGCCATACTTGTTGCAGATTTCCTTGTCAATAAAATCTTTGGTTACTCCCAAGTCGAGTATTGTATATATCGTTGTTTCTTCGTGCTTTTCATTGTATATCTTTGTCTTGATCATCACCTGATCTCCATCTCCTTCTCCCTCTGGCATGTATAGTACCGTGTAGTAGTTTGCTAACTTGATGGGTTTTCCCAGTCCACATCTTAGGTCTCCCAGACTACAGTTTACTGGGGACCCTCATTGTTTTCCACTGGTAAATCTTCTGCAGTCATTTTGCAGATGTTACTCCTTTTCAGAACTTGGAAGCGATTGTTTCCAGCAGCTTTGGTCCCTTAGTATCCGCTGTCTGATGGGCTTCTGCATTCTTGTATCCGATGTACTGCTTTTCCGCACCTCAAGCAGAGTTTCCCCTTCATTCTTCTAGCATATTCTTCCTTGGACAAGTTCAGAGCAGGTCCTGTTCTTGATTTGTTCAACTTCATTGGTTCATCTGGTAGTAATACTCAGCTCTCACTTTGAGCTGCTTGTGGTTTGAAGGTTCTGTCCGCATTTTTGTATGATTGGACCACTCTGTGCACTATGGTATTTTCCGAGTTGCTCTGAACCATGTTTAGTTTACTTTCCTTATCGATTACCCATCTTACCAATCGTTCTGAGGTTGTGTAATGCAAGTTGGAAATTCCCCATGCTTCTGGCAATCTTGTACTGCAGTTTCTTAGCAAGATGATGTACAGGATGATGTTGTCAAATTCTGCCTGATGTTCCAATAGTCGACATTCACTCCAGTATGCCGAAAAGGTCTGTTTTCCTAGTTGTAGTTTCTCTCACTTCTGCCTTGCCATTTCCTTAGCATTGGGATCGCCGAATTGTTCAAACAGTACTGCTTTGAATTCGGCATATGTGACCCAGTCCTGTTGTTTCCTTCCATCTTGGAAAGGCATAATCCATTGTCCTGCAAGTCCTCTCAATAGAGATTGCACAAAGGGAATCTTGATCTTATCATGGTGTTCTCCATACCCCTTAATGGCAAAATATCCCTCGCACTGTGCCAGGAATACTTGTAGTTTATCTTCGGCTCCTTCGTATGTATCAGGTTCTTTTGCTTTTGGTCGCTGGATATTTCCTTGTCTGTGTTTCGTGTTGTTGCTAGAAATGCCTGAAACCGATTTTCAGTCATTCCCAGCATACTAGTGCCTAGTGCTAGAGCGGTCGGGGCCAGTGGCACAGGTACTGCTGACCCCGACATTTTCTCGGGTCATGGAGTTCCTGCAGGAGAGCTATCGACTGGTGATCCTTTCTCTAGTGTTAGTGGACATACTGCCCTTAAGGGCTCTGCTGAAACATGATTTAGGGCATCGCTAAATTCTCCTAGATTAAGGTTTTAATCGTTGATATTGATATCTCCCTCCTGACCTGGGTTGAAGGATGCCGTCTTGTATCATTTGGCATCGCACTCAGTGACGCTTTGTAATATAACGATCCCTCCTCGGACAGTTAGTTCTTGGCGATGGAGAACGACACTTCTCTTCTTCCTTCACTTGTCTTATGATAGCACTAGGCCTTTACCTACGTTGCCGATAGTACAAGATCACTGTCTTCTATCTGGAACGCATATCATAAGCTTTCTTTATCTCTTCTTTGTAAAGAGCTTCCCTTAGCGTAACGATAAAGATTGCAATAGTAATAAACCTCGTAAAGGTATTTTATATTCGTTGAAGTAATCAGTAGAAAAAGTACTTAAAACAAAGCGTGAAGAACCTATCCTCCTTGGCTGCATCAGCCTTCTTATATAGTGTTCTTCCTGCCTATAGATATGTGCCCCAAAGTGGTCACATCCACAAAACCAAATCATAACAAATTAGTCATGTGACCAAAGTGATCACATGCTTAAACCACATGACCTCATAGTAAGGTCATAGGCAAAAGCTCATAAACCAATCATAACGCAATAAACAAGTCATATGACTCGAATGAGCCATATCTGTGAAACCCATGACCTCATAATGAGGTTATATGCTAAACCTAAGTCATATGTGCAATGCATACCCGCAAGGCACACTTGCAAGGCATACTCGCCAGGTACACGTCCCATGACTCATATTTGAGCTCTGTGCAGAACATAAAAAATCAAAATATAATAAGTCCTGTGACTCAACTAAGTCATATGTGCGAAACAATAACATACCGGTGACTCATAACCATGAATTATGTAAAAACCTTCTCCTTGCCAAGCCACATTCATGACAGATACCAACTATCGAACTCTCTACCCATATACACTTAATCTCCTACAAGTATTTGAAGCCCCTGAACATCTATCCGGTTCTACTTTATTCCATATCATTCCGGATGATAGCAACGTAGCTCCCCCCATAGACACCTTCGAATATTCACAACTAATACGTGCTTCCCACAGCCAACCCTCCTAGGAATAGGTCTTATCGTGACCTTAGACTAGTGTCTCAGCGTTCCTAATGATTCTCAAATACTATTACACTTTCGGGGCAACTGACTTCAGTTACATTGCCGACTAGCCTTCCATAACCTCACATACTACCTTAGACTTCAAAGTAGTATTACTCCATCAGTTCGGGTCCTTTTTACGCGAAACCACCTGGAGACCATTCTCCTGGTTCATCTCTACCCCTTCATATATCATGCGGACTGCCTCCGGTCGGACGGACGGCGGGAACGTATACAGTCTTTCAGGAGCATTTCTACCTGAAGACATTTACTAGACTTACAGCAACTCCCCAGGCTGTAGCCCATGATGCCAGGGACTTATGATAGGGCCGGAGGGGGGTGTTAGCCAGCATACCTCCAAGTTACAGCTTATTCGGAGCTCAACTGGTTGTGCGGGAGTGATCTGCACAACCTGAGATTCGAACAACCTATGTAGTTTTACGTGACAAACAATCTAGTAACTTCTCCTGAAGTCCTGCGTAACAAGTTACATTCAAGGTAGGGTAACTTGGCTCCATAAGGGGGTAACTCATAGCCCAAGGCAGGGTAACTTAAGTCTGAAGGTAGGGTAAAAGCACCTTGAGTTACCCTATAGAGTTGGGTAACTCTACCCGGACTCACCGTCAAGTAATTCAGGGTAACTCCCAAATTGACTACTTAGTTTACCCTACTGAGTAGGGTAACTACCACTCCTTAATAGTACCTGTATACTTCTTAGTATGGTATAGCATGACCAACCAAGGTACCTAAGCAACAGTACCTCTAGCTGGTAGACTCTAGTCTACCACTATTCCTACCCTGGTAGTCTCTTGATACTGGTATGGGTATAGGTTTGGTTAACTGTAATAGTACTCCGTGGAGTCTCATTACACCCCAGGCATCATTGATGACAACAAAACCCTTCCAATAAGATAGGAACAACTCCTCCTGGACCACAAAATCTCAAGGATTAATCATATCAGAATTCTACCAGGATACAGCACGACCTGGTCGAAATTTTGTAAATGGGTAGAGACTTACATAAATATGGGTATGGATGTGTGGAAGTCAGAGAAATGGAGGGAGGGCAGAGGAGAAATGAGGAAGTACTTTTGGCAAGCTGGGTGGAGGATAGTTAGCTTTTACTAGGCTCTAGGTGTTGGGAGCACTAGCGATGAGTAGATGTCCAAAATGTCGTCAACATCTTCAATCACCAGTTCCTGCTCAGGGCAAGATTCAGAAACGGTTGGGAAGAGAAGATCTGTGGATTCTGGGGTAGTAGTATACTCTCATCGGGGTCTGGTAATTATGTTGTTAGCTGAGCCTCGGCCTCGTGTCTGATTCTACGGAGTAGCAATGGCCCACATTAATTTTTATCAAGATTCCCATAGGCCTCTAATACCTAGGTTCGGATCTCGTCTGTACTTTCAGTTTGGCTCTGACTTACAGGATTGCCTTTAGGCTCAGAGAGAATATACTTGAGTACTTGGTTTCCAGAGATGGGTAAAAGCAGGGCTGCAGTCCTGGGAAGGGTGTGCGGCCCAGCCTCTATAAATATTGGCTAAGTTGGGTTTAGTGAGTGAGTAATCAATATTTTCCACCTGCAACACGGGGTATAATACAACCAACTACACCATAAATCTACTTGCAAGCAAGACTCTCTTTACCAAATTAAACCAGAAAAAGATGATTACGGAGACCTGTAACCATTATGAGTACCTACCGCGGCTATCGGTATTTAAATTGAGGAGGTTGCATAGTGTTTGGATTTCCTTTGCTCCTATTTTCCACCACTTACTCCTTCCACAACCAGCTGGGAAATTATCCGTCTGAACAAGAAATTGATAATGATGCCTCTCTGGAGTAAGTACACTATGCATTAAATTGTCACTTAATCACTAGTTGATAGATGAATTTCCATTAGACATTGCAAGAATCCATCCAGGACCAGTAACCATAGTGGCCAGTACGATTGTCTATCACATGTTCCTGTTTGTCATGAACTGGGCCATATGACACGAAGTTGAAGAAATCCGTAACGAGGTTGAGCTGTTCCCCAGGGACATCGCTAGTATGAAGAAGAATATAGATTGTGTGGAGGAAAATCTGGTATCCCTTCGCTTCATTTCACGGTTTTTACTGAGGGTTGCAGTAACACCCTAGTATTGTTTAAAAATGAAGTGTGATACCAGATTGAGAAACCATCAGAGATGAGTAAACCATGTGTATATTACACTAGCTTTCATGAAATAAGGTAAAGCAGAAACTTTTGCAAAGAGGAACATTGTAATACGAGTACAAAAAAGATGTATAATCCTCTTTCTTTCCCCTAAGAGCCCCCTTTTCCCGTACTGTATCTGATAAAGTTCCACCTCACCTAACATTTCATCAAAAGCAGCAGTTGAACTGCTTCTGTCTCTCACCCCAAATAAGAGCATGCCTTCCAGAATCCTTTCGTAACAATAGAAGTTCAATATGTTTCGCTACATACGCTATCATATAGAAAGAATTTAGTATTAGAAGCTTCCGGGTACTCATAATGTCCTGGCATTAGTGAACGCAACTACTTTTACATACTACTAGAATTGGAAGATACTGGCTGATTTTTGACCTGTATGCAAGAGCAGTTGTGTTCACAAATATCCGGATATTATGAATATAAGGTCTAGGACCTTGAAGATACAGTAGAAACATACCACTTCAACGACTCCAGGAATTATTTTCTAAGGGTATAACTCTAGGGCAATGCAGACCATTGGCAACAGGGACTGGATATCTAGAAACAATAGTGTCTACTTCTACAGCACAGGATGGATTAAGGCTTTAGTATTTAATAAATGTCAATGAATGTGTAAGTTGAATTCGAAAATTTCCATGGTTGTAGTAACTTGGTTTGGTTGAAGCATGGGTTTGATTCATAGAGCAGGCTTGAGTTGGAGAACAGGTTTCAATTGAAGAGTTGGGGATAGGGTATGTTGATATCTTTACTAATGTCTAAGCATTGATTACTGTAGTGTTTAAAAGCTAAAAGAAAACTGACATCCAAACTCGAGAAACTCGAAGCTGTGTAGCATAATAGCCCTGATACTGATCCGCTAAATCGACTACGTTCATGTAGTTGTTATAATGAATCGCAATTTTTTTGTGTTTGCATAACGATAAGAGAATGGTTACCCAATTAGTATAGAATGTTTTAGCTGTTGGTATTTGTAGTCCAAGGTTGTCGGCACTGTTTATCACAAGAGATTTCATACTCTAAAGTAATCCTGTATACGGTGCTCATGAATCGGACAAGATTATTGTCCTACCTTAAGCAAACTAACATATCTTTCTGCACTACTCCGGAGATGGTATTAGGTGGAAACGTGGATTTTCTTTTACCGAATATAAATGCTTTTAGATACTCAGCGGAAGTAGGTCAAGAGGTACCATATGCGCCAATTCCTTTATCCCTTAAGGCCTTCAAGAGTGGGATATTGTTAAAGTAGTTGTTCATACATATCGTAAAAGAAAATTGGGAGAATGGAAGACTGCAAGCCAGCTGGTAAACAGTACATGAAGTTGGACTTAATCTCAAAGGACCTCAATAGAGGTTTAAGTTAAGCTTAGCAAAAGATTCGGTACCACTGGTGAACTAAAAGGAATATGTATATCTATAGTTACATTAGCCTAAAATCTTATATCATTGAGAGGTTGGCTTACCATGGATAAGAGTAGTATGAGATGATTGTCCAGTAAACTGTACTATCAATTCATCTACCTTGAGATCACTTGCGAGTAACAGTAAAGATCGGTATCTCATTTCTAATGTGCTAGCTAAAGGCTGAAATTTCTGATACCACAGAGCTCGGGGGAGAGACTGATTGAGTGATGAGATATGCAAATATCTCTATAGTTGCTCAAAGCGGTTCTGAGAGAGATACATTCCTATAGGATGAGAAGGAAAACTATTGTCATGCTTCTAGTTGTCTGAAACAAGAGAGGATAGAAAAACAACCATATAGATGATATTACTAAAAAATATTTTTAACTTGGCAGCTGAAGTTGGTTTCCAGGGACACAATCTCCCTGTCACATTTCCTGCACCCTTCATTATGGTATATTGATTTGAATTCTTAGCGAGTTGTTGAAATACGGACTCATCAAGGAACAATTGAAAATATCCTAATGCCCGTCCTGCAATATCACAATCAACTGGAAGTAGTGTGCGATGCTTGTGTTTTGGTATAGGATGAACCAAAGGGTCAAATTCGGGACCGGGAGGTTGTGGAGGAAGCCGTTGAGCCTTCTCAGAGATGCTTTTCACCATGGTTTTGTCTTCATTCCTCCTCTTCCCATTCCTCCTCTTCCCGATCCACTCCTCCATTTATGTTTATATCCTCATGGTTAGCTTGCTCCATATCGATATATTTCTCTATCCTCACAAATTCAGCTTCAACCTGGTCACTGTCATATCACTCTTCTTGTTTAGCCATTGCTGAAGGTAGTTGTTATCATATATGCTTTTAACCTACTTCTACTTTCGTTGCTAGGCTGAGTATAGTCTATACTTATTCCTGAGGCGAATTTAGTTTGCAAGCACTTAGCAGGATGGCTGGAGAAAAAAAACTCTCTTGAATGGTGTTTTTATGTTTTAAGCCATTAATACAATGAATTAAGGCATTTGATATTAAGTCCTTTAGTCAACATATGTGATGATGGGTAGAGTGAGGACGGGAACAATACAGCTGGGGGTGCAAAGACATGGGGAAAGATAGGTAGGATGCGATAAGAGGGAGGTTGCAATAGCAGTTTGCACTTGCAATGTAATCATATTTTCATATCGTACTCTTACATTTGCTCCCAGATACTAATATAGGCTAATGTCCAACACCAAGAACAAGGCTAGTGCGGAGATAAACCAAATTGGTTGTAATGGGACACAGGGAAAATACCTGGCCATGAACCGAGCACACTTCACCGCACACTACACAGCCATGAATTTCAGCCACAGGGTAAGGGATGAGAGAACAGCGCACCAAACTAATTCAATTAACCCTGCTTTTATCTGCACTTGAACAAGAAAGTGAAACTGCAAATTAATAGAGTCACAGCGCTCCACCCAGAACCTAAAGTCAGAAGTTGGAAGTTGAAACTCTTGGCGAATATTTGAGAGGGAAGAAAACTACTTCACAGCAAGAAAGATTGTGTCTTTACGTATTCTTCAATTTTCTCTTACGTTGCTGCAGTTTCGATTAGGCGAATAGCTTAATGAAATTATCATATAACGGATATGATGGCCAGGGCTTCGGACATCTAACTTGTTATGTGTTTATCCACAGGTGCGCTGTCATTCGAATATGGTGAGAAGAGGGAAAACTTTTATGTTACATCACATGACTAAAATGCGGCCCTTAGTTCCAAGTGGCAGTACTTTGATCACAATGTTACACTATAAATACCGCCATCGTACCTATTCTGCCGAACCTTCAAGTAACAACGACGATTGGTCCTTGTGCCACCAAGGAGGAATCACTTTCTATCTTCAATAAATTTGTAATGCCCGCCATGCCCGCCATGCCTGTTGAACCTACTCCGCAAGCTGAAGACTATCCAACTTCCCCAGACAGCTCCCAGTCCATGGAACCCGAAGTACCAAGCGAGGCCTATCTAATCCTCAGCGACCACTGTGAGACAAGAGAGCCTATGGGACAAATCAGCATGCAGAATTATCTCACCGAAGGGTTAGAGGGGGTAGAGCGGTATGAATATCGTGATATTCGCACGTTTAAAGAAGCTGTTGATTTGCAAGATGAGGCATTCTGGTCGGCTAAAGCTGATGAATCCCCCTCTCCATACATAATCTTTTCTCCCGTCACGCAACAGCAACTTGCAAAGATCGACAGTTTACGCAAAACGCGATACAAAAAAGTCCGTATTTTCTACTTCACTGACGAACAAGTATTGATCGTCAAAAACCTGCCGAGCCTGGTCCACGAACTCGCTACCCGGACATTTGAACAGATCATTGTCGAGAAGATAAGGAAAGCTGGGCAGGGGGATATAATTCTGTCAACTGGTAGCACCACTTATACGGGAACCTATTGCGCGAAAGAGGCCGATGCATCTTTTCAGCCACTCCCAACCCGTCACGGGCACCACGAGTGGCCAACAGTCGTTCTTGAGTGTGGTGTCTCCGAGACTGCACACAGGTTGATGGTTGATGGGCAATGGTGGATAAACAACTCTGGTGGGGCAGTCAAGATAGTGTTACTATTATTTATTAACGAGAAAGCGAGAGAGATTCGTATTGAAATGTGGCAAAATGACACAAGAGAAAATCCGCATCAAACTCGGAAACACAACAAAACCCAAGTCACAGGACCGACCCTAAAACAGACGATTCGTATCACCCCTACTGCCGTCACCGGGTCCCCCCTGATCTTAAAATTTCAAGATATATTTTTACGCAAGCATAAACGGTCCCGCAGAGAGAAGGATTATGCTATCACAATAGAAGATATGGAGAAATACCACCGTAATATCTGGCCACCGGTCCCAGATGAAAGCTCTGAAGCCGAATCCTGTGGGTTAGCCTTGTTGATCTGACATTGATTTAGTAAAAGCTAACTGGAGCAGCCTCAGAAGAAGAAGGTGCATCGTCTAGCTAGTCGGATAGGTTTGTCATGGATTGTCCTGAAAATATGGTTCTTAGGAATACTGGGTTGGTTGTCGCAGGTCCTACATCTTTGTACTTTTTCCTTTTTCCTGTATATTAGTTTTGTTCATCACAATGGAATACTCCTCTCTCGACTAGCAGCAGCCAAGCACTATGGTTAATTTGGGATCTCTTTCAGTTTTGGCTAACTTCAATCTCACAGACTCTTTATTCACCATCTCCTGTCCAACTTCAAAGCTCAATACCCTATTATTGCGTATGGTCAACACATTTTCCCATTCTAATATATGTATGGTTATCAATTCTGTGGAAGGATATCAGATACCTCGCCTAATCATGAGTCTCTCGATAAGCTATTCAGTTTAGGGCTGCTAAAAGCAACCAGCTGACAGGAAGCTATTCGTAGGGTCACCACTGCCCGTTTCTAATCCTGTATGGCGCAAGATTCAGCTGTTGATCACGCTGATTTACTTTACCCTACCAGCATGTCGGATTACTTTGAATTGCAATGCTCGGAATAGATAGAGAGCTTCCTTTAGTGCTCGGTAGTGAGGCTATTCTCTCTTGAACTGGGGAAGAGAAAATGAGATATCTAACGACAATCTCTCCACAGTGGACTCAATTGTTCCATATAGCAACTGTTTTCGCAGGCACTACTGATACAGACACTGGTATCAGGAGTCCTTGGTTTTATTCCAAGGTCGGTTGGTGTGTCGCGCAAGCTGTGGCTACTTGAATAGAGATGGGATATCAACTAAGGAGATTGTTTGGAGCATATGTCACATGCATGGACTGCCCATCATGGATATTAGGAAGTGGTGGGAATGCTGTTTAGGCTAGAGGAGATTGATCTCAATGCGCCGGATAACTATGGCAAAACAGTACTCTGGCATGCTACAGCCAGTGGACATGAAGAAATGTTGGAAAAAAAAAACAGATACTACTCAGGTGGGATAAGGCCTATCCCGACTGGCCAGAGAGTAACGGTCAGGGCTGTTCTCACCCACTGCCTGGTCCGCAAGTGAGGAAGCAGTGAGAATACCGCTTGGAGGGGTAGATGTCAATTCCAACAAGCCAGATACTCTTGGCCGACTACCACTCTCGTGTTCTGCTAGCTGTGGACATGGAGGAGTCCTGAAAACCTCTGTTGAGGAGCAAGAAGTCAACCCCGACTGGTCAGATGATTGGGGCCAAATACTACTCTGAATTGCTACTTAGGATGGGCCCAAGGAGGTGGTGAAAGTACTACTAGAGCAGGAAGATATAAACCCAGGTGGTTCACAGTTCTCGTTCACTGCTTGGGTGGATATAAGGGGGTGGCGAAAATACTACCAGGGCAGGAAGACATCAGCACAGACAAACCAGGCAATCATAGTTAAACCCATCTACTCGAACAAGCAGAATAAGTATGAGCGGACCATTCTCTTGAACCGAACTAACAGTATAGGATTGCGTATCTGTACCGATGAGTATTTTACTGCAGTGATGCGGAGGCTGTACGCGCTGTGCTTGATTTCATGGATCGAGCCACAGAAACAGTTAGGATGAGATTGAGTGCTTGGCCGAGATGGGGGGGCAGCAGGGTGTTTAGAATGCGCTTGTGGGGGGCAGGGGCGCTCGGGTACTTGCTTGGCTGAGCTTTGTCGAAGTGGAACAATAGAGAAGGTAAGGTGAGCTTTCAGAGAGAATAGTGAAGCCACCACCTGGCTTGTGTGGGAAGGAACTGCTGGCCACAAGGAAGAGGAGTGAATTGCAGGCAGTGGTAGTCAAGGGTCTCAGACTGTTAGAAACCATCGATGCTGCTTAGAATGCGCAGGTATCCATTAACCATCTCTCTGCCAATCTGTCATTCGCGATCTCTCGCCCCTCTTTTGCAGTCTGTCTCCCCTATTCCCAGTCCGTACCTGCTGTGGCCTATCTTTATTGTTCTCACTTTGCCTTCCGACTGTCGCTCGCTGTCTATCCTTTTGATCATTCCCTTTTCCTTTCACTATTGATTTCTGTCCTTCGCAGTTCTCTTGTTCGCTTGTGGTTTACTGGTTTGTTTGCGTGAGATAAGGGGTGTGGGAGGCTGCAGAGCAGTGGGAGTTAGTATTTCTTAAGTTTTTTTTTTATTGTTAGCTTGGGAATACATGGAGCAAAGGAAGATTTGCATGGGGGAGAATGGACATGTGTGATTGTTGGTGGAAAGATAACAGGATGGTTTGTGGTAGATAATTTATGCTCCAGTGTTGCTGGCTTTTAGTCTTGTAGAGTTTTTCGCATGTTTCAGTCATGGCCATTGTGATCATAGACTATCACTTACTTGTTTCAGACTGCTTAAGTTTAATATAGAGGATTCTCTGTTCATTCCTCGAGCGCCGGATATCTATTTCGAAAATCTATAGTATACGCCTTGTGACCTGATAGTGAAGGATAAGGCTCCGCCTAGAAAATTCTAGGACTTGATCATTGCTGAAAACAGAATCCTCCTGATCAGGAGGTTATCCCCACATGTTCAAATCATGGAACACCTGTTGCACTAAATTCCCAACTGCCGCGTCCTTTTAATCACCGAAATAGCCACCCCACAGGCCTTTGTGTCTGTCGCCTACTCTGCTCCACCATCCTAGAGGACTGCATCAAGGAAGTTGGTAAAGCTTTCTGACCCCTGCGACCAAGAAAGCCCTTAGCACTATCAACCCCTCCATCATAAAGGAGTCGGCAATAGAATTGCTCAGGGAGCAAAACGAAACAGGAAATTGAGCATGAAGTTCTCATGTACTCATAAGTCGCCTTCTGTGGTGGAATCGACTGTCGCACCGATACAGAGGACCAAGATTAATCTAATGATAGACGGCATTGGTATGGCCCCCTTTGATGGTGAACCCGATCCACTATTTCAGAGTCTGTACGCAATGTAACAACTCCGAATTAAAGTTAGACCCTTCTGCGTATCATACTCCCAGGTATCAAACATGACTCATACATTATACTCGACTTATGCCCTCCAACGGGCTCCATTAAATGCTGGACCTCTCCATGGCCTTGGAAAGTTGGAGTACAGAGACGCAATGGAGTGGTGATAGGGGGATCTGTGCGCGTTTGGAGCGAAAGCTCATGCTAACTGAAACATAAAAATCAATACTTGTAGCAGCAGTAGGAAGACGATGTCCATGTTTGTTACAATCAAGGACTCCAATGGTGATGGAGTGAGGGCTTTTGTCAGGGATAAGATGACCAACATCCTGAAGGCGAAGAAGAAGCAGCCAATGGTGGTAAAGGAGGCTGCTAGGCTTCAAAGGAAGTGGGATGCTAGGAGTAGTCATCTGGAAATAGTTACGGCATACAAGGAGAAGAAGGAAAGGCGGACTGTAGGAGGAGACAATGTCGGGGCAGGGGACCGGGGAGATACTCCAAGAAACAATTAGGACGCATAGAGATAGGATAGGAATGATGCAGCTGGAAGTGCAAACATGGAGAATGCGGTTGGAGGCAATGAAAGGAGTAGGAGGTGCAATTACAGTTTCGTGCTTACATTATAACCATATTTTCATATCTGGAGTAAAGGGCGCCAGTGGGTGGGGTGTAACGATTGAGCTACTTGATTTTTGTAATTTATTTTCCTAGCTACAAAAAGTGTTAACTGCAGCAGAGATTAGTATCAATTATTAGAGAAAAGGTTCCACCAACCCCACAACTGCCAAATCCACTAATCCCTTCCATTACATGTCTAGTAGTTGTGAGAAGCGAGGGACGTATACAAGTGCATTGATGCTTCGGAAGTGAGTGCGGGGAGGTGCTATCATGAGATAGAATCCAAGTCTTCTGTTTGGATGACACCGAAACTTCATGTTGCGACACGGCATAAAAGAAGGAGGAAAAGTACTTAGAACAATGCATGAAGAGCCTATCCTCCATGGCCATTCTGGCCTCCTTATATAGTGCGCTTTCCTCGCCAAATCATGTGACCTCAAGTGGTCACATGCACGCAACCAAATCATAACAAACTAATCATATGACCAAAGTGGTCACGTGCGGAAAACCAATCACCTCGTAGCAAGGTTATATACAAAAGCTCAGAAACCAATCATAATACATTAAGTAAGTTGTATGACCCAAAGTGGTCACATGTGTGAAACCCATAACCTCCTAACAAGGACATGTGCAAAACATAAATCATATACGCAAGGCATACCTATAAGGCATACTTGCAAGTAACACTCCCCATGCGCATGTCTAATAACTCATAATTCAGTCATATCTGAAACATAACAAATTGTAACATAAACAAGTTGTCACAAATGTGGCTTGGCAAGGAAAAGGTTTTCACGTAACTCATGATTATGAGTCATAGGTATGTTATTGTTTCACGCATATGACTCATCTGGGTCATATGATTTGTTATATGTGGGATTTGTAATACTTTCGGACATGACTCGATTACGAGTCATGGGACATGCGCTTGGTGAGTACACCTTACGAGTATGCCTTGCACATAGGATTTATGTTTTGCACATGACCTCGTTATCATATCATGGGTTTTACGCATATGACCCATTCGAGTCATGTGACTTGTTTATTCTGTTAAGATTGGTTTATGAGTTTTCGCACATGACCTCGCTATGAGGTCATGGGTTTTAAGCATGTGACCGCTTGGGTCATATGACTAGTTTGTTATAATTTGGTTTCGCACATGTGACCACTTTAAGTCACATGACTAAAGGCTAGAAGAATACTATATAAGGAGGCTGATGCAGTCGAGAAGGATAGGTTCTTCACACTTTGTTCTAAGTACATTTCCTACTTATTACATTAACGAATAAAAACACCTTTATGATCTTGATCACTATTGCTACCTTTATTGTCGGTATGCAGAGAATACTCTTCGTGGAGAAGAGTTAGAGAAAGCTTACGATAGGCGTTCCCGATAGAAGATAAAGGTCTTGTACTCACGGCATCATAGGCAGAGGCCAAGGACTATCGTAAGGAGAAGTTAGATAGAGAAAAAGAGAAGTATCGTTCCCCGTCGCCAAGAACTAACAATCTGAGGAGGGATTATTATATTACAAAGCGTTACCTAGTGCGACGCTAATCTGTACACGACTGCATCCTTCAACCAAGACAGGGAAGGAGATATCGACATTGACGATCAGAACCTTAACCTAGGAGGATTTAGCGACGTCCTATATCATGGTTCAGCAGAACACTTAAGGACAGCGAGCCCAGTAATCCCAGAGAAAGGATCACCAGTTGATAGCTCTCCTGCAGGAACCCCACGACCTGAGCGAATGTCAGAATCAGCAGTACCTACCCTACCAGCCCCGGCCGCTCAGACACCAGGCACTAGCATACTTGGAATGACTGAGAATCAGTTTCAGGCATTTCTAGCAGTAACATGAAACACAGGAAAACGAAATGTCCAATAGTCAAAAGCAAAAGAACCTGACATGTACGAAGGAGCCGAAGACAAACTACGAATATTCCTAGCATAGTGTGAAGGATATTTCGCCGGTAAGGGATATGGAGAGTACTGCGACAAGATCCAGATTCTCTATGTGAAATCTCTACTAAGAGGACTTGGGGGACAGTGGATTATACCCTTTCAAGATGGAAGGAAATAAAGGGATTGGGTCACATATACGGAATTCAAAGTAGTACTCTTTGAACAATTCAGTGATTCCAATGCCAAGAAAACAACAAGGTGAAAGTTAGAAAAACTCCAGCAAGGAAAACAGACCTTCTCGGCATACTGGAACGAATGTCGACTGTTGGAATATGAGGCAGAATTTGATTCTGCCACCCTCTACATCATCCTCCCAAGGAACTGCAGTGAAAGACTTCGAGAAGCATGGGGAATCTCCTACACGCACTATACAACAGCAGAACGATTGGTAACATGGACAATGAACAAAGAAAGCAAACTAAATATGGTTCGAAACAACTCGGAGAACACCATAGCTCATAGGATGGCTCAATCATCTAGAAACGTGGATGGAACCTACAGACTGCAAGCGACCAGAAGTGAGAGCAGAGCATTACCACCAGGCGAACCAATGGAGTTGGACAAATCAAGAACAGGACTTGCCCTGAATTTGTCGAAAGAAGAATATACCAGAAGAATGAAAGGAAAATTCTACTTGAGGTGCGGAAAGGCAGGACATCGGATACGAGAATGCAGAAGCCAACCAGACAATAGATACCAAGGAATCAGGACCGCTGGAAATAATCGCTTCCAAGCTCAAAAGAGGAGCAACATTCGCGACATGATTACAGAAGATTCATAGTCGGAAAACGATGAGGGGTCCTAGTAAATGGTAGTCTGGAAGACCCAAGATGTGAACCTGGAAAACCGATCAAATCAGCAAACTACTACACAGCACTATACACATAAAGGGGAGAAGAAGACAGAGATCACGTGATAATCAAAACAAAGATACACAATGAAAGAAATGAAGAGACAACCATATATGCAATGCTCGATTCCGGGGCTACCAAAGATTTTATCAACAAGGAAATCTGCGACAAATACAGCCTCCACACTAAGAAAGCGAAGAAAACGAGAAAGATTTACTTAGCGGATGGGAAGCCAAGCGCAATGGGTTCTATAATGCATATGGCGACAGTACCTATAGAAATTGATAGCCATAGGGAAATGGCAACTTTTCAAGTAGCGGATCTGAGGAACCATGAGAGAGTCCTAGGGATACCATAGTTGCAAAATCATAACTCAAGGATCGATTGGAATGAGAACAAGATGACCTTCACTAGCGAACCATGTGCGATACGATGTCTCAACAGTTCACTGGTGGTCTACTCAACACCAATACAGGAAGTGGAAGAAGTAACTTTGCATGCAAAGTTCGCCAAGGTGCGATAAGATAAGAGAATTTGGATACAAAAGCTAGACCAAGAGGCAAAAGTGCCTACCAAGGGTTCCAAGGGGGCAGCAGGACATGACCTGTATGCCAACACAGAAACCAAGATACCTGCCAACGGGCAGGTAACGATAGTAACAGGAATAGCCATCGGACTACCAGAAGGCACCTATGGACGGATAGCACCCCACCGTGGTCTACCAGTCAAACATCGACTCATGACCATGGCAGGTGTGATCGACGTCGATTATACAGGTGAAATCAAAGTGGTCTTGGCCAACCTGGCTCAAGAGGACTACGAAGTCCAGAAAGGCGATCAAATTGCAAAGTTGATCATCAAAAAAATCAACAATGAGAATTTACACGAGGTAGATCAACTGGAAGAAACCCCAAGGGGGTACAAAGTATTTGGAAGCACAGGCCAAAACTAGCCTGACACAACAAAAAGAATTGAGATCAAGGAGATCACGGCATAAGCCTTGGGAAGGTACTATCGAAGAGGAGATACAACGGGAATACTCAAATAGACATACAAAGATGAAAAGGCGGTCCTAGCAAAACTCAACATCAGCACTGAACTAGCGATTCAAGACAAGAAATAACAAAGCAAAAAAGGATGGAAAGAATTGATTCCAAAAGAATATCATCAATTCCCGAACCTATTCCAAGAAGAAGAAGCTACGGGGCTACCACTGTGAAGACCAGGAGTCGACTACGAGATTCAGCTGGACAAAGATGAGGAAACGGGAAAATCAAAAGAAATTCTATACAAGATGTTATACTGACTAGGAGAAACAGAGATGGAGGAACTTAGAAAGTACATCGAGTAAAACCTAAAGTGAGGATGGATCAGGGACTCCTTCACATCAGGAGGATCCCCAATACTATTTGTCAAAAAGAAAGATAGAAAAATCAGACTCTGTGTGGACTACAGAGCCCTCAATTCGGTTACCAAGAAGAATCGATATCCACTACCCTTAATTGGAGAGGTACTGGATAGACTACAGTCAGCAAAATACTTCACCAAGCTCGACATCAAGGACGCGTACCACAATATATACATCAAAGCAGGAGACGAATCGAAAACTACATTCACCTCAAGATAGGGAATGTTCGAATACTTAGTTATCCCGTTCGGGCTAACTAATGTACTGGCTTCATTCCAAAGATAGATCAACAAGGTATTCAATAAGTACCTTGACAATTGTTGCATTGTATACTTAGACGATGTACTCAGCAATTCGGAAAACATGCAACAGCACCACAAGGATGTCAGCAATATGATGGCCGCAATACAAGGATCAGGAATGAAGAGGAAAACAATGAAATGCGAATTCCATAAAGAGGAAACGGAATACCACAGATTTGTCATCAATCAGAGCGGAGTAAAAGTGGACCCAGCCAAAACAGCAGAAATATATGATTGGGCCAAATCGAACAACAAAACAGATATTAAATGCTCTATGGGATTCTGCAACTTTTATCGAAGGTTTATAGAAGGGTTTAGCAGGCTTGCAAAACCACTCTATAACCTAACCAAGAAAGACAAGAAATGGGAATAGAGGGAAACAGAACAAAAAGCATACGAGGCAATCCGAACATATCTGACAGCAGCACCAATACTGGTACACTTCGACCCGAACCGAAGGACAATGATTGAAATGGATGCCTCGAAATATGTATGTTCAGGCATGCTATCGCGACAATTCGAAGACGGAAAATGAAGGCTAGTGTCTTACTGATCCAAGATAATAACCCCCACAGAGTGCAACTACGATGTTGCAAATAAAGAACTATTAGCGATAATTCAAGTGTTAAAGGAATGGAGGAGATACATTTTGAACAACGACCATCCAGTCTGAGTTCTAACCGACCACAAGAACTTGGTCCTGTTCATGAATATGAAAGAACTGAACGACCGCCAGATAAGATTGATGGAACACCTCTGCAAATACAACTTCAAAATCGAATACTGACTAGACAAAGAAAGCAGAAAGCCAGACGCTCTCACAACGATTGCAAGCGACAAACCACAAACAAAAGAAGAGGAAAGAATCAAACAAAAAATATGAACACTATTACCAAAAACCTACTTTGAGGTAATAGAGGTTATCCAATTCACATCAAAGGAAGACAAGGAAATCGAGAAGGCAAACGAAAAAGACAAAACAATTCAGGCAATAAGAGAAGCACTGAAGGAAGGAAAAAAGAAGATGAAAGGAATTTCTCTGGGTTTATGCTATTGGGAGGATGGAAACATGTAGTACGATGGAAAACGATGGATTCTGGAAGAAGAAAAGATAAGAACAGACATTATACAACAATACCCTGATATCCGAAAGGTGGGACACGGAGGAATCGCCAAAACTACGGAATTCATTATGAGGTCATTCTATTGGCCAGGACTATGTGAAGATGTCAAACGATATGTCAAAAACTGCTACATTTACCAAAGGACAAAAACGGCTAAACATGCACCATACTGATTACTGAAATCAAACGAAGTTCCTGAACAACCATGGGAAACAATTACTATGGATTTCATCACAGACCTACTGTTATCAGAGAACTGCAATAGTATCCTGGTTGTGGTAGATTGTATGACCGAAATAAGTCATTTCATTCCAGTCAGAAAGGATATGGACACGAGTGATTTTATGCAAACCTTCTTCTGAGAGGTCTTCCGACTTCACAGACTCACAAAAAACATTATTACCAATTGAGGCACGTTATTCACATCAGGATTATGGAAAAGGATAACTGGAGAAATTGGGACACAACACAGGCTCAGCACTGCCTTTTACACACAAACTGATGGCTAAAAGGAACCTGTAAATGCAATCCATGAACAATATTGACGGGCCTATGTCAATTATTAACAAGACAATTGGTATCAACTATTATCAATAGCGAAATTTACATACAATCATAGAAAACAAGAAATAATAGGCACCACACTCTTGTTTGCAAATTACGGACAATATTAACAAAGTCAGGCCATGTATCATCCGATTAACCACATGATACAGGAGAAAATGGACATGGGAAAACTACAAGAGACATTACAATATAAAATCAGTCAAGGAAAACAATGGCAGAAGGAACAATAAGATAAACACTGAAGGCCCAATCCAAATTTAGAATTAGGAGATATGGTGTAGCTATTACCGTGCAATATCCACACGAAGCGAGCATCAAAGAAATTGGACTCCAAGAAAATTGGACCATTCAGGATATTGGACTGAGTAGGCAACCAAGTATATAAGCTCGATCTTCACTTCTCAATGCAAATACACAACACATTCCACATCTCACTCCTTGAACTACACAATGATAACAAGTTTTCCTCATAATCAATTGTTCCTCCCTCTCTGATCGAGCTCGACAGAGAATCAGAATAAGAACTCGACAAAATTTTCAATTCACGCTTTTTCCACAGTCACCTCCAATACTGAGCCAAGTGGACGAGATATTCACCCGCACACGATAAACCTTGATACCATGCATAAAATTTCGAACACTCACAAGATGCCTTCTCAACCTTCCACTGGCGATTCTCAGGCAAGCCCGGCTCAGTTGATGATGACGTTCAACTAAAACAAAGGTGAGGGAAGCAATCCCGTACTATTGCTACCACTCCAGGGCTGAGATGATAGCCTCTACTATACCACACCCACTAGTCCCGAATACTCATTCATGGGGCCGACAGATGAAGAACTCAACGAAAGAGAAAAACAAGCACAGCATAATCCCATGTCATGGACAGTATGCTACAATAATAGATGTCCCACACATTATAGGGACAAGGAAGACTCAGGATAGTTCCCGATAGAATGCAAGAAATATGGTACACGACTGGACCATGCCCTAAAGCACTGGAAACTGTGCTTCAACAACACGTACAAAATGCACAGGATGAAGAAGAATACCGTGGGATACTACCCACAGACGGATGGGATGAAGAAAGAGTGGGAAGGAAAAGACGCCACAATATGGCAGAGGGCTAGGGCCTCGAGGACGAGGCCTAGGGAGGGGGGAGCCCAAAATTCATCTAAGGAAACTGAACCGGATACCAGAAGCCTGCGCAAGCAAATTCGATGACTCTGAGAACAACGGGACAAGCCGTGGCCACAAGTTCGGCAAACAATAAAACAATCACGGAGTTGAGGCAGCTGAAGGATGCCCAGTGGTGCAGGATTGAGATGGTGAACCTCATCTTGGAAGCGGTGAGGGTAAGATGGCGGAAAGCAGATGACAAGCTCAATAGGTTCCAGAGGTCTATGCATTTGGTGGGACGGGAACTATTGAAACTTGGGGATAAAGCCTGATGGAACTCAGGCTTAGGGGGAGAGGAGCTAATGTCATGAATGTGGCTTGGTAAGGAAAAGGTTTTCACGTGACTTATGATTATGAGTCAAAGGTATGTTATTGTTTCACGCATATGACTCATCTAGGTCATATAATTTGTTATGTGTAAGATTTGTAATACTTTCACATATGACTCGATTACGAGTCATGGGATGTGCACCTGGCGAGTACACCTTGCGAGTAGGCCTTGCAGGTATGCCTTGCACATAGGATTCATGTTTTACACATGACCTCGTTATGATGTTATGGGTTTCACACATATGACTCATTCGAGTCATATGACTTGTTTATTGTGTTAAGATTAGTTTATGAGTTTTCGCACATGACCTCGCTACGAGGTCATGGGTTTTGAGCATGTGACTACTCAGGTCATATGACTAGTTTGTTATGATTTGGTTTCGCGCATGTGACCACTTTAGGTCACATGACTAAGGGCTGGAAGAATACTATATAAAGAGGCCGATACGGCCGAGGAAGATAGGTTCTTCACACTTTGTTCTAAGTACTTCTCGTCGTCCTTTCACCCCGTGTCGAAACGTGAAGGTTCGGTACCGATCCAATCAGAGCCCTTGATTTGTATCTCACGATAGGCTTCAAGTCTTTAACTTCGAACACCTTTCAGGGGCTTCGTTATTATACCTCCTCCTACGTTTGCTGGAAGTTCATTCTTCCTTTTACTTATCCTCTCAGTTGTTCACTACGGTCGCCTCCTCATGGTCGCAATGGTTAAGCGAGCCTCCGTCCCCACCGCCACGTCCGCTCTACATTTGTCGCTGGTTCTGTCTCGTGCCGTCGAGAAGAACTTCACCATAGAGGCCGAAGTCTCTCGCCTTCAGCATCACATCTCTGTCCTTTCTGGGCGATTTTATCGCACTGAGAAAGAGATATCTACCTTGTCAGCTGTCCTTACCTCTAAACGTGATACAGTTCGTGGTTTGGTTATGATTCTGGCAGCTGAAGCTCCTAAGATTATCCCCTCTTCACCTGTCTCCTTGGTTGCTTCGGTTACTATGGTGGTCTTAGTTGAGGAGGGTGGGCTAGATCCTGAGAGTTCTCCGGGCCAAGCAGAGGAGCTCCCTCGGGGGAATGTTGCACCGCTGGTTATCCCGGCTGCTTCTGCAGCTTCGGCAGTGGGTGGTGGTGTGGGTGGACTAGCTCCTGATTTGTCAGGGCTGGTTGAGGTGCTTGCTCCTGGTGGGGGTGGGGTGGATCCAGGTGTGGTGATACCAGCTATGGTGGTATCACCCCCTTCGCGGGGGAAGGTACCTGAGTCCTCTGGGGCTGAGACTGTGGCTGGTTGGGGTAACACCTCTGGTGGCGTTCCTCCTGTGGTGGTGGGTGGTGATGAGAGTGGCCCGTTCACTCCTATTACTAGTATCGCTAAGTATGAACCAATCTGGCTGTTAAAAAGAAGCGCCGGGTCAAACAAGACCAGACCTCACCTTTGCCACTTGTCCCCAACTTAGAACAGTTATCGCCTTCGCCGGTTCGCTACTGCAAACCGGCTACTACACAGTCCGCGCCGAGTTTGCTGTCCACAGAGTGTGCTGGGAAGTTAGAGGAGGAGTTGAATACCTGAGCGTGTTCGGTCAAATGCCGGTGGCTTGGGGACTATATCATCCTGGCTGCTTCCATCGAGGTTTTTGGGCTGCACTGCCAGTGTAGTGCCCCCCTAATTTTCTACAACGGTTCGTACCGCCTGGGCTAGGGAACCCATACCCTGTAAGTCGGCTTTCCCTCGGGTCTATGTGCTTGGGTTCTTTCGGTGTTTCGTTTGTTTAAAATGGGGACGGGTGCTGAGGTGGTTGGTTGGGTGTCCCGGGATCATTGGGTGGGGGTACTTGGGTCGGTTTCTACTCTAAAGGAGGTTTGATGGGATTACATTTAGGTGGCAGTAGTGGAATTGTTGTATTTTGTACGGGTAACTTGGCTAGCGGGAAGGTTGGGCTGAGGAGGATTTTCTTTACCGTTGATACCTTTGTATTTAGTGTTCGTGTTAGGGCATGGCGCGAGCATGTTTGAGATACGGGATTGGAGGTTTAGTTAGTTCATAGTTAGTAGTATCCGGGATGCGACAACCTGGGGACCCGGCCCCAGGGCTCGTCGTATGCCAGTGTTGGTGGTACGAGTTTAAATAAAATTAGATTGAATTCTCAGTACTTTTCCTACTTAATACTTTAATAAATAAAAACACCTTTACGATCTTTATCACTATTGCTACCTTTATTGTTGTTATGCGGAGCATATTCTTCACGGAGAAGAGTCAGAAAAGGCTTATGATAGGCGTTCTCGATAGAAAACAAAGGTCGTGTACTATCGGCAACATAGGCAGAGGCTAGGGACTATTGTAAGGAGAAGTCACATAGAGAAAAAGAGACATATCGTTCCCCATCGCCAAGAACTAACAATCCAAGGAGGGATCATTACACAAGTCCTATGACCACAGTGGTCATATTTGCAAAACAATAACATATATATGACTCATAATCATGAGTCATGTGAAAACCTTTTTCCTGCCAAGCTATATTTGTGACATTAGCCCCTCTTCCCATAGGTCTGAGTCCCATCAGGAATTTTCTCTAAGCTTCAATAGTTCCCATCTAGCTGAGTGCCTGTATCTCTGAATCCTATTGGACTTGTCATTCACTGTCCACCATATCCCCACCAATTACGGTGTGAGATTTCCCATTTCGATCATATATCACTAGTTGTCATCCTACTTTCTTAGATCTACGATCATTTTTTGATTTGCTGAAATTGTGGCCTCAGCCAGGCCAAGTTGTTCCAGGAGTCCTCTGATCTGCCTCCATAGGTTTCTGATATCTGGCTCCATTTCTGTCAATGTGTTTTAGGCTCCCTCCTCCCTGAGCCTCATCCTTGAGACCCTATACCATATACTGATATTCCTTTCTTCCAACTATTCCTTTATTCTGCAGAAACTATCTTCATCTTGTATATTTTTTGCACTGGTTGTTGAAGTATTATTTCTGATGCTTTAGGGTGTGATGTAGGGGTAGACCATGCTTTCGGTATGTTTCCAGGAACTAACTCGCGCCTTCCTTGTCTCCTCAGGTTGTAGGACATCCGTGGTCGTAGTACATAGTTTTACCTAGTACGTTGTGCTTTGCCTTTTCTTCTCATTCCTTGATGTCTTTATTTATTGGCACCGTGAATGAGTATTTGGCGCTTGTTGGTATAATATGTCGAAGGCTATTGCCACAGCCCCCATGGGGCTGCATCGGTGCGGGAGAATTTCCCTCGCCTTTGTTACTGAATGTGATCCTCACTAGGACCAGGCTTGCCAACATATCGCTGGTGGAAGGACGAGAGAATATAGTGAGCATTGTGGAAGTTGTGTGCAAAGTACCAGGTTTTATCATGTTCGGGTAAGTAACGGTCCACGTGGCTCAGTATTGAAGGTTACCGTAGAAGAAGCAGAAATCCACATAAGCAAAAATAATTCCTATTATTATGTGTGTCCGGTACGTCAGAAGCACAGGACTCTCCAAACAATAACCATAAACCTGGATGTGATATCTGTTTGACGTGTCGTCCTGATTTGCGTATGTGTACCATCCTGCATCCAGATACTATATAGACATGGACTTCTATATCCTGTAAGTGTTAACAATATCAGACCCTCCGCCATGGCCCCTTGACAAGGTCTGATACTTGTATCTGCTACCGTGATGCCAACCGATCCTCACATCAATCATTATCACAACCTGCCATTCTTGCCTATTGTGTCCCACTAAAATCTCGCACTTGCCCGCTATATCCTAACATCCTTCATCTCACTTCAGTATCTCCGAACTCCTTCATCTGTGTACTCTAGCATCCGGATACTGTAATGCTCTTTTCTTTTGATCTAGCATTGTATTGCCTCTGGCTTTTACATACAAATTCCTTGTACATGCTTCTCCCTATGTCTAGATATTCACCCTCGATATAATGACGCCTCCATATTCTACTTGACATCCTGGCATCAGTCTGATGATACTCCGTCATCCCGACAGTCGCCTGATGTGCTCAGATGTACCTTGAATTCCACTAGACCCTGTGCTCATGCCCACTCAATACCGAATCTTGGTACATATTCCTGCAGAGTGTTTACTTTTGACATCTCAATTACACTAAGGTTCTCATAATGCCTGTTCTCAGTCGACTCTATGCTGCATGTGACCCGCATTCCTTCCTTGTTTGCATGTCATATTACATAACAGTTAGACAAATTGAATTAATTCTGGTAACCAGTACCCTCTACATTTGTTTAACTCTCGTTGGCTTCCTACACACATGCTCTCATTTACTCTAAAACCCTCCTAGTCTGGCTGACAATTATTAATCCATGCTCCTACTTCTTCTACTTCCTGAGATTCCTCATCCCCGAGCCAGAGGCAATGGGAATGACAAGGCCTTTTTGATGTCCGGAGTGGGTCATAATGTCCGCACACCTGAATCTTTACTTCCAAGATCCACTTCAAACATCCTAAACTGCCGGCCAATTGATGACCACTGGCTATAGATAAATGTCATGTTTCTCTCCTGCGAGGAATTCTCACACTTCCAGTTTGACTCCAAGGCCAGCGTAGAGCATTCTGTACATCACGTGACAATTGGTGTGGCAGTTTATTCAGATGTCCAACTAGTGAGCTCAGCTGCACTGACTTCCTAATCGTTGTCATCTGCCTGAACACGCTTCTTCTGGATGCCAAGCTCTTACTCAACCTACCTCTTAATTGCATTTTAAATGCTCTTTGAAAATATTTTCTAAATATGTGGTAGTATGGTTGTCTACGTTTATCTCTGATGGGCAAAGAGGTCTTGGTTATTTGGTAGCTAGTTAGCTGATTCTGTTACCAACAGTCTTAAAGCCGCCTGCTTGAACATATGTTTTTCCGGATTCATTGTCTCCGAAAAGACAGAAATTCAATCCCACAATTTTAGTACTATTCCATGATACTGGGATTGTCACCTCAGGCCACATCTGACTTGAGGTCTCTAGGTACCTCATATATTCCGTTACACTACGCACATAGTGAGAGGCAGATTATGGCACATGTCAAGCAGATCATAGTACCGTTAATCAACTCAAGGAGGTCTGGTTCAACATTACCACGCATTTTGTTTCCACACAAATATTTGCCGTAAATCGCCTCCGGAATCTAGGGTGCAAGGAACAGTAATATCACAAACTCTATAGAGTTCAACCGTGGTCAGTGGTGGTTACTATGAGGTATTCATCCCTTGCAAACAAACCTCATAGCCCTTCGGGTCGCACATAAATCTGTTGTCCTGCAGCAAGTATTGTACCCTACATGATACAGCTCCGGGATCTTCCTGCAGTTCATGTAACTTTGTAATGATATTCTTCACATAGTATACAAATTGCGATTGTACGCCCAGGCGTTTTCAGCATATCTTTCTATGTTAGGACAGTGCTCTGCAATGCATCATCCCCACCAGAGTCCACTTAATAAATTTTTACATTCCTCTGTGGGTGTGATATGTTCGCAATCTGCAATCCTGGTCACCCCAACATCCTAAACTCTGTGTACCTCACTAATCAAAGCAACAACATTCAGGAGTGAGTCCTCAAAAAGGGTGTACCGTAGGATGAGGGACTTTGCATACTCTTCTATGGCCTGTTCAGCACCCGTTACCATATTTCGGCTCCAGGTACCACCTAACCAACTCTCATGCCATGGTGTACTCATGTGATCGGTTGGACTAGAGTTCCTGATACCAGATGCTGTAGTACTTAGACTGCTCAGCAGAGATGAAAAAAGTAGCACACTGGATGACGGAAATACAGGAGAACTATAGGATTTACTGCTAGTTTTTTGCCCGCGAGGCACTGGCGTCTACCGTGTGGGATCAGCCAGTTGTGATCCAGAACCAGTGGTAGTCGAAATCCAGACTGTTGTCACATGGTTGTTTTGCTGCTTGGCAGCTTGGGACCTGGGAATCTGTTGTGACGTTGAAGCATCTGGAATATCAATATCATCAGAATCTGGATTGGTATCTAATTCTGTCTCATCCGAGACTCACGATTTTTGGTATTCTTCACTACTATCATTGCTCAGATGATCCATTTCCATATATCCAAGTACTTCACATTGGGTTACCTCTTAGGCATAAGCCGTCTCCTGCATTGTACTTCCATGTATGTATTTTTCAGGTTTTTGGAGGGGACTGCTTGCAATGGGAAGTGGAGAATGGTCTCAATATGTCAATTGGTTGTTCGTTACTGTACCCAGAGAGCTACCCGGTTCGTTGAGTTTTGTTCCTGATCTCGACATCCTTGATCTAATGGAGTTGGGTCTGGAGATACATCTATGTCCATTTAAATTTCCAACTCTTCAAGTCACCTCAATCGTTGTGGGGGAAAGATTTCAATGCAATGTCTGGTGGTTTGATAGTCTTTACAGTGAGCTGCCAGGTTCATTATGATGTGTTGCAGATCCTGATGTGCCCCATACAATAAGATCCAGTCTGAAATTACACCTATGACAGTGCATATTATGTACGCGGGGTGCACACTGACTGTGTGAATCAACTTGTTGCATGTGCAGAGTATAGTAGGTCCATTACTGTCAGGTAAGTGAGGATTGAGGACATAGCCGAACCATATTATTCTTGAGTGTGCTGAAAATGAAACATTTTGTTGTTTTGTTTTGGAAAATCAGACGCATCGAGTCTTATATGCAATGCCATCTCCTGTTAGGGTTAGTGAATTCACAGACAATCACTCATTGTTGATTTCCTTGGTTCGACCACAAAATCTTGGCTGGTGAAGGTACAATATTACATCCATCATCTGAACATACTATGCTTAAGTATTTCTATCACAGGACTTGATCTCTGTTTTCAAATTTCAGTGGAGATAAAGTCTAGGTTGGTGTCCGAGGAAAGAATGTTCTTTTATGAAAGTGTAACAATAAGATCATGGTCCAAACCTGAACATGCAATTCTCTATTACAGAACCTTAGCTTTTACGCAAAATGAAAGTAGAAAAACAGAGATAGCATGCTAGGTTGAATTTAACCATGAGCTGGAAGGATTGGTAACACTGTTTCATACTATGACTATTGTAGATATTCTGAGCCTTACATGGCCACACAAGGCTATATACAGACTACGGGCACAAGACTTGCCAAATGGAGAAAGGTCTTAAATTGTTCAAGCGTCATGTGGTTAAGATAATATGAGATGTAGGCCTAAGGAGTGTGTAGAAATGAAAGACACCAAATAGGAAACTAGGAATCTAAGTATACAAGACGCCAAAGCGAGCAAAGGATCTAACAGTATAAGTGGAAAAAGCGATCAAAGAATCTAAGAATACAAGATGCTAAAGCGAGCAAAGAATCTAATGATATTAGATACCAAAGAGAGCAAATACTACAGACAGGAGATAGAAGAAAACATGATACAAGGCACCAATGGGAGCAAATGCCAGGAGTAATCCCAGAGTCTAGATGAAAAAAAAAAGTCTGCACTAGACTAAAGAAGGAAAACAATGTCATACAAGAGGGCAAAAAAGCAAGCAAACTCTAGTAACAATACAGTAGAGAGGAAAATGCCCACAGACCGAAGATCGATAAAAATGTGATAAAGCAGGTGTAAAAAACAACAAGAGACGAGCTCTAAGGGACTCTGGGTGACACCCCACCCAGTGCTTCTTCTTAGAGCTTTGCCTCAGTGTTCTCCTAGAAGTCAGGGCAACTGGAAAACTAGAAGCTAACATTGTTTCAGGTAAGGAGGTTGTTGTAGGTGGAGGGGCTGCGCTAGTGTAGAGTGTGGGGGGGAACAGAGGAGAGGCGGAACAGGGTGCAAGCTAGGAGGGTAGGGGTGACAGCAGAAGAGTGTCAGTAGTGGTAGGTGTGAACCCAGCACGACAAGCATCACTGGGTTGAGTCGCACCACTTACGGCTTGGCAGTCAAAGGTGCCGTCGTGGCCATAGCCATTGTCAGCTGGTGAAGTGTCAGGCCTGGAGGTTAAGCAATGTTGGCCCTTGATGTAGAGTACCAGTCCCGTCATGGTCTGGAGAATAGCCCTCACCTGTCAGTCTTTCTCCTCCTTGGATGGTCCAGAATATCCAGAGACTGATTATGCTGCTTGTCTTCGAGAAGGACCCCAGGGTTTCTTATGACTGGGCTCACCTGAATGATTTGTGATGGCGTCTAGTCTCGGTTGGTGGGTTGGGTCGTGGGTAGAGCTGGACAGGCCTTGGCCTCTCATCCTAGCTGATTGCCGGAGAGTGGCTCCTGTGGGTGAAGTGCATGGGCCGGGTACAGAGGATTGGACAGGGTTGTAAGATTCACAAGACGCATTGTCTGACAGGCGGGGTGAATAGGTCGCGGGTCGTGGTACCCAATTATTGTCGTCAATGATAATCACTCCTGGGCCCAAAGGCTTTACAGATTCTCTTGGGTTCGCATTCTCAACCTTGTCACAGTCCTCGTCGCCACTGCTCTCATCCTGGCTCATCTCATCTCCAAAAAGGTCTTACTGGTGACTGTATTCCCAGACGTCCCGGTTAAGAAATGAATATTTACCCCCCTCGGGCTCCAGCATCTGCCCCAGGATCTCTTCCCCAGAAGAAGATCCAGCCGGTCTTTGCCCTCCTGCTGGTTTGCCAGCTACCAGGCCTGGATGTCATTGTCGTCGTTCAAGAAGATCATACCTGCCCAGGGGAGGAGCGCCAAGGGATAGTGACGCTACCTCCGTGTGCCATGACTAGTTCAGCTGATCAGGTATCTTGAGTATCCAATTTTGGACTCCATTTTTTATACTCTGATTGCGCACCCTAGGTGGCGTGTATCGGGAGACTCCAGAACAGACCAGGCCATGCCGCAGTCAGGGTCGCTAGGGAGCCACAAAAGTTTCCAAAATGTGTGCTCCGCAGCTGCAGCCTCCGTTCTCTGAGCACCACGAATTCTTACCACCCGCAGGCAGAAATGAGACGTCCAATCTGTTTTGACTGAGAAAATCCATTAATACAATAATGCATGAACTTCAGAGAACAGAATGCTTACCCCCACCCTTAAGAGTCACGCCAACACTGTCGGGATCGGCCTTTGCAATGCTCAATTGTCACTAGTAGTGTTTTTCACATATATTTTGTCAAAACCTTCAAGTGGTATTTGAGCTCATCAACATCGGTTCTCCGGTATGTCATTTTTAATAACTGGTGCCGTGAGTTGAGAGGAGCCAGCGAGCAGGGAAATTCTAGGACAGACAGAAATTGGTCTTGTGTTAGGATTACAGGATCCCAAGCAATCTTTGTGATATACGATTTGACTTCGTGGCGTTAATTTGTATACTGCGTGGAGACCTCACAGGAGTTGGGGAAGTTAAACCAACTTTTAGCATCGGCGATATCACTATAGGGCCCCCTATGAGATGCATGTAAGTTCTGGTTTAAATGGAAAAAAAAGTAAAACTCACTGAGAATACTCCACCGCTGGAGCAAATTCCCGTTTGTGCTGCTTACAACTAGTATAAATCTTAGCTAGGTGTGCTGAGATGTACTATCAATAAAAAGAGTATGTACTCTTTTTCAGCAGCTGCAGCAAATGTGACCGCACGGGACGGAGACTTTCTGCATTTACCAGCAGGAGCATCTCCAATCTGTGCCTGACTGGCAAGACACCTAAGAAATCTAGAGATTAAGATTTGTCGCATTATTAAACTTGGAGAAAGTGTGTACTTACTTATCTATGTCGAGAGGGCTTTGCGTTTTCTTAGGGTGTACCATTTGTGATATGCCAGTGTTGGTTTAGGAAAGAATGAAGAAGACAGAGGGGAAAACACATGCGGATGGCCAAACTAGAAGAGAAAAAAAAACGTGTGCAGACCAATCCAAGCGAAAAGACAAAAAAAAAAACACTGGAAGGCCGAACCAACAAAGACAGAAAAACAACCCCCTTTGAATGTGCTGGTTCTCTGAGTCAATAGTACCACAGGACCAAAGAAACAAAGTATGTCAACAGTTTGGTGTTGAACGCGCGAGCGTGTTCCAGAGGGGGAGAGGAGAGGTGCGGAGGTGGAGGTGTCGAGGAGACGAGAGTGTCGAGAAAGTTTGCTTATACGCCTGAGGTTAGTTGTTATCACAGGACGTCACAGGGGTGTTTCCAATTTAGGTCTAAGGTACGCAAAATTCTAGAAATTTTGTCCTTCAAAAGATTTACGCTGATCATATCACAATCTGCATAGTGACCGTGATAAATGTGAATCTGGAAATTGCTCTAAATAAACAGAGTGTCGAGCAGGCATTTCAAACATTATCTGCGTGGATACTCAGTTTTAACTACTGGTACTCTTGCTCTTTGAGTTTACCAATAAGGTTTTAAGCTACTAATAGTGTTGTGAGGCCAAGAGACGTACTATATATATATTTAGCAGTATCGGTAAATGTAGGTATGGAGGATGAGCTGAACTGGCGGCCACCCCAGCTGCATGCCAGCACACTAGCTCCACTCTCCTAGGTTGGCCTATACCCCACATAATACCATAGTTGAGTAATACAAGATACATACAAAAAAATGGGAGAACGAGGGATGGCAGGCACGGTATCCATCTCGTCACGGCCAAGAGGGTGGCCATCTGGGAAACCCGTGTAGTGTGTCTTATGCTGCACATCTGGAACACTTTCAGTGAGGACATCCAGGACCGTTACATGATTCAAGTTGAAATATAGAACACTAGAGACATACTGACACAAACACTGGATCTGAGAAGTTTAATTGCCGATGAAACATGATATCCAGAACATAAGACATTTGATGTCTGGTAATGTATGGATACCATCCCCTTAACCACTTTGACTCCAGGATTGGCTACACCCATAAGCATCTAAAATCCTTGGTCCCGTATCATGTCCACAGTACAAACACCAATCTTTCACATCTCATGATACACGCAGGCTTCTGAGAATTGACTTTGCTCACTCCCACAATGCCAATCAAGTGGTCATTTTGTCACCGCAAGTACGCTCATACTAACCCATTTGAGAAACTCCTGTGAACGGTGCAGACAGATCTGTGCAAGTTTCTGGTGTCTTGCAGACAGCATCTACCACCCAGCAATCATATTCACCACACAGAATCACACATATTCCCCCAAAACATGCTGTCGCATCCTCCTC